>NC_063205.1:14925727-15015727 GCF_017589495.1 Alosa alosa
ACAACCTGTGTAACAACATGTACTATCAGGTACTATCATTGTACTTGCATTATGTATTTGTGGGTACCTACATATAGTTGTTACATTGTAATACTGAGTGCTTTTACAAAACTTTGCCAATTTGCCTACATTTTCATCAGAGGCAAAGAGCTGACCTGAGACCTGCTGGATGGGGTAAATCTGGTCATGATAGATTTGATATACAAACCATTCTTAGCTCCAGTCAAGGCCTCATTGTCTTCAGTGTACATGTAACAGCTGTGCTTCTACAACCTTGTTACTCTTTGATACAGTGGAATAAACCTATTAAGTGTACCTAATTACCTAATTAGGTAGGTACACTGTAACAGCGACACATTAAAATAAAGTGTTACCCAAACCTCTTGATGAGCATACATGTACATTATTTTTTGTTGAATTTCCATAGGGCCCTGGGACACATATGCCGATGAACACCATGTCTTTATAGAATGAGCATGCTCTTTGATGTTCACAGAGTGTTCAGGACTGTGTGTGCTGCTCCTGTGAAAGAAACGCCTTTATTCCTGACACTGTCGCACATTATCTCTGTTGTGTTCTCCCCCTCAGATCTTCAGTCTTTGTTACATGTAAAAGATGTCCAAAGCAAAAAGTAAATGTTTTTGAAAGGCTGTTTGTAATTTTTTCTCTGTTTTGTGCTTTGTTTTGTTTTGTCCCTCTTTTTTGTGCTTTGGTGGTGGTGGTGGTTATAATGGGGGGATGTCTGTATGTGTGTGTGCATGCGTGTGTGCGTGCGTGTGTGCGTGTGTGCGTGCGTGCGTGCATGCGTGTGTGTGTGTAAGGAACCTAATTCCCAGGCTGATGATAATCCTTTCAATCATATATGGACTCTTGATCAGCTACTAAGTGTGGGCCTATAGTGGGCCTATTGTCACATGCTTGTCACATGTCCACAGGAACAGTTAACTATAGGGACAGGAAATGTAATCAAATGTATACCGAAAGTGTGCCGATTTTTCATAGAAAAGGCATTATATCACACTATTATGACTATAGTGTAAACAACACCACCCTACAAAACAACAGCAACCACAAATGTTACAAAAAGTGATGTTGTTTGTCTGTTTGTTTGTTTGCTTATTGTTGTATTATTTAATTTTATAATTCTTTATTTAATTAATTGATTAATTACACAACAGATTGTCCTGCAAGTTTACTGCCATACTTCCAATGCCAATAATTGCCTTTCCATTGGACCAGCAATTGGTCTCCTTTGCTCAGTGGTATTGTTAAGGTCACTAAATGAAGTGAACCTACAGTATGTTACCTGGTCCCTATGCTCCAAAGGCCTTATATTCATAAGGCCCTATGTTCCTAGTGTCCTATATATCCTGGAACCTATGCTCATTCGGGTACCTATGTGCTTTATAAAGCTGGAGGACCCTGGAAACATACAATGCTTGACCTGGGGAACACAGGACCCCTGTCCATAATCCTATTACATATAAACCTGAGGAGCATAGGAGCCTGCTCTGACCTCAGTTATTGGCCTAATCTAGTTTCAGAGGGGTGTGATATCCACTATATTGCTAAATTTGATTAATTTTACCACTAAATTAAGTAAGGTTCTAAATGCATAATAGGAAACATTCTGTAATTTTGACATACAATAGTGTGAGAGCAGATTTTTGAGACACTTGATCTTTATTTTTGATCACATGAAGCTTTGCTTCTGGTTCGTCTGACTGGTCCCTGTGGCAGAGGCCCTTTACTGTACATAAGTGGAGGGTGTATTGTTGGGAAAAGGGGTGGGGAATACATTTTCTGGTAAGGTTGTTCATATCTACTGCAAGTCTCTGCATAAATTCAGCCAATATGCCTTCAACAGGCTGACTGGCAAGTTGATTATACCCCCACCACCTTGTTTATATGTGACATATGTAATATAATAGTCAATAAGTATAATGATTTACTGTTTTTGAGGTGTGATTGTAAAATCTGGGCAGTCAGTTAAATCTGATATGTGCAGGAAGTGACTGAAAGTGAAATTAAAATAAAGAACAGCATAGAAAATCAGCTATTACAATAGCTATGTATAATTGTGTGGTATAATGGATTTTCTATGTAAAAATTGGCACACTTAGAATATAATAGAGAATTTCAGAGGCCATGTTGAGAAATGCCATGTGATACAAATTTAAAAGTAAAGAACAGACCTGGGACAATGTCCCCATATCATCTCTGAATGGAATTTAGTGGAAATTAGATGATTGTACGATGAAATGTGTGAAAATCCCTAAAATCGGACTATGTTGTTTCCCAACGGTCACAATTGTGACCGTCATCATGTTCACTCATGCTATGAGAACGCTGAACAAAGTTCATATATTTCAATTGCATCCCTCCATACTAGACACCTTAAAGACGATGTGTACCAAAAATCTTTGTCCTATGTTTACATAAACATACTTTTCTAAGCTTTAGTTTGGGAGCTTTTGGGTGGACATTTTCTGGTCAGGGTGCAACCAAAATATACAACAAGCAGCTCTGGCCATGTGACAAATTACACTACACATTTGGCACTGCACATATTTAACTGAGACCCTTTCAGGTTTCTATTATTGGGAGAAATGTATTGATAATTCATCCAGTAACAGTTTTAAAGGCACAGGAGCAAGATTTTTTTGTACGGTCACAATTGTGACCGTTGGGATTAAACGGGTTAATTGAAATGCATATCTCTGAACATTGGTGCCACCTAGAGGGTATTTGAATTCATGTCCAGATTTAAAGCTGTTCAAGAAATGTGTGATGTCAAGTGATGCCATGAAAAAAATCTAGCGGGAGTTCAAGGGTGTCACCTCCAGGAAAATTTTGTGAATACTGTTGAGTAAATGCGCGATTTCTGCACACTTTCCATCAGCAAATATGGCCTACACTATGCCTAAAACACGCATGCATGATCTGTTACCTCACCTATTATCCAGACATCTGCAGGAAAACATTTACCTCACAAGGGAAATGGACATTGCCATAGGTTGCCAATAAACACTTTGCTATGTTTATATAAACAGAAATGACATTTCGTGTGGACATCATAGTGTTGAAAATATTGTAACAACTGCAAAGTTGTCTTTGAATGGTCTTTATTGGTTACGCACCAAAACACACGAACGTCATCACACAGGCAACACAAGGGAGGTCAATAAAACAAGCACGATACACAAACAGGGTAGTCACATACAATACATGGGGTAAACACATGAGGTACAACATAAAGAAAGACTATACCAGCTAACACATACATGACAAGGTAAACGCAATTACTCATACTAAAACCAACATCAACATTACACACACACACATACACTGCACAGCATTATGGGAGTTCAGTCATAAACCAGCTAGGCTCAGTTCACTACACAGCCCCCCGAGACATAGTCTATGTCCCTTTGACTCAAGTCTTACCCTATGTCAGTCCATGAGCCTGGCTGGGACGCGACGCTGGCGTTGTGGGCGCCTCGCTGTCGCGGCGGTGACTTTCGGGGACGGCTGCACAGTGACCGGTGTTAGAGCCACAGCTCCATTGTTGTCAAGGTCCACAGAAGCAGTGTCCAAGTCTCCACGACCCTCAGCTGAGGCCAGGGGTCGATACGGGGCCAGTCGATCACGGTGGAGAGCCACAACTCTCCGACGCTTAATCAGTCTCACACGATAGACCACATCAGACAGCTTCTCTAAGACATCGCGACGGCCTGACCCACTGGCTAGTGAGTTTCGGGAAATGCCTTTCTTTCTCTCCGGCAGTACACCCAAACTTTATCGCCGGGTTTGAACTCCTGGCCGCGCAGCCAGATCGTGAAGCTCGCTTTTGGCGTATTCCAGCTTCACTCATAGCCTGCCTGGCCAACTCGTGTACTCCTTTCAGTCTCTCGCGTAGCTGCTTGTAGTATTCCAGCCCTGGCTTACCTCCATCTCCGCCCGAGGCTTAACCAACACCAAGTCCACCGGCGTCGTGAGCTCTCGCCCAACATCAGAGCTGCGGTGTGCATTTCGTTGACTCTTTTGCAATCGCTGTCAGCGATATACCCAGAGCACCAGGGGCAAGTGTAAATGTAACGGGAAGCAGGTTATAACTGTTGACCCTTGAGGCACACACACACAACGTTGAAGGATTTTTTATAAAAACAGTTTTATTAAATTATCTTAAAAATGGAGCGGTTCAGATAATGGCTACACAAACAATTCCACGACACAAAAAATACATTACCAGTTGTCAGCAATTAAAAGTATAGGACCAGTGTGAAAGAGCTGGAGGGCCACAGATTAAATCAATAGCCTATGTGAAGTTCACTACCCAATTGTAGTATAAGACCAGTATGAAAGAACTGAAGGGCCACAGAACAATTCAATAGCCCATGTAAGTTTACAGCCTGTTTACAGTATAGGACCAGTATGGAAGCACTGAAACTACAAAACAAATCAATAGCCTAGTATATGTAAATACCATATTCTGGCGCCCTCTAGAGGAGGGAGATCTCAGGCTATAATGCTCTACACAATGTGGGTATGCCTGACGGTGTGACGGCATATACCACAGCACACAATTATCAATCCTCATGGCAAACGTAAAGGGCCATACAAGCCAACAGTATCACGGTGAATCATAAGAGCACTGAACACCACGGCAACACAGCAAATTTAAGCTACGGCGACACTCAGACAAAACGGGCAATAGGCCCACAGAGACATAGAGCACTTAACAGCGATAAGACAATCACCAGATTCAGGATCACATAGCAGGCCTATCTAGCACCATGGGCAGCCGGACATCATAATAAGGCTAGACAACTGGTAATATTAGCTCGTACAAGGAAAAGGCTAATAAGGGCTATAGAGGAACAGTCCATGCACCACTCACGACCCAGCGATTTACTCCTCCACGTAGTAGCTGCTAGCGCTCGAAGCTAGCTAGCCTACTCAATGGTCGCCGCGGTGAACAGTCCAGACCCGACACTCCCAGTAGTCCTCTCCTTATGGCACGCGACTTTCGGCTTTCACCCACACGCCTCTTAGAGAACACGAACAGAGCTGCGGGGGGGGAACAGTGATCAGCAATCACACTGACACGAAATTTAGGCCACTTTCGCACAAATAGTGGTAGGCTACGATATGAGTACTTCCCTTTAGTGCAATACATAGAGTGCGTTGTAGGCCTCTCTTTTCGCCGTCTTCCTCCTTCGATTCAGCTGTCTCCAGAACTGCAGGGGAAAGGGTAGAAATCAACATCCACAACAGCCGCGATGACAGCCCTCTCACTCATAGAACGATGGTCAAGTTACTTCCCTTAACGTGGATATATTGAGTGCGTTTTTCCGGTCTGAACGCCGCTCTGCTAGAACAATATATAGCCTCCCCCAGGTGCGTTGTGCGTTCGTTTTCCGAGCCCTTTACTTCTCCTTCGTGGTAGTTCTTGGCGGGTGCCTACTGCCACCAAGAATCACACAGTCAAAGGCCGCCATTGGCATTTTAAATCTCTCAACCACCAACTGCGCAGGTCTGCCATTGAGGGGCGATTGAATGCACCTGTAGAAGAGCACACAAACCACATACACACCACAATGTAATCATACACTATTAACCAGCCCCCCCCTACCATCAGTCAATGTTCCTGATAACACAAATCCCAATCCTTTTGTCGGCGGTCGGCCAATATGGCCAGCTGCACTGCTAGCATCCGATTAAACCGTTCCACTAGCCCGTCGCTTTCTGGATGCAGAGGTGTCGTTCTCGTTTTCCGGATGCCCATGCGCTGGCAAACCTCAGCAAACACCTCCTTTCCTCGAAATTCCGCCCTTGGTCGCTGTGGGAGCTCTTCCGTGCCCCGAACCCGGCAGAACATCTCCTTGACCAGTCTGTCCGCTGTCGCCTGGGCTCTGATCTGGCACTGCATATGCCTCCGCCACTTAGTGAAATAGTCCATGGCTACGAAAGCGTAGCGATTTCCCAGCTCTGTGACTGGCGGTGGGCCCATGATATCGGCGACTACCGGCTCCATGGGAGCCCGACTGCGTATTGCTGCAGCGAGCGTCGAAGCGTCGCGTGGGGCCCTTCTTCGCTGTGCAGGCGTCACAGCAGTGAACATGCAATTCAACGTCCAGCCTGCATCCCGGCCAATAGAAGTGGCTTCTCAGCCCGCGAAGAGTTTTGCAATGCCGAAATGAGCACTTTACTGCCCCATGTACCTCTTCCAGTACATCGGGCTCGTAATCCAGCAGGAACCAGCAACTGGAAAATGTCAGATTGTCTATCAGGGGCTCGCCAGTGCCTATACAACAGTCCTTGACGTGCTACTATTCCCGGCCACTGTGAATAAATCGCTTTGGTCTCTGGATCGAAAGGTGCTGATCACGTCAGTCCATGGCGGTCGCTGACCGGCTTCCACCGGATCCATGACCACACTCGGCCGAGTGTGGCGTCCTCCGATTGCGACTTCCGGATCTCCTCCCTTGACATCACGTCCACCGGCGACTGCGCGTCCATGGCCTTAGCTGCCGCTCTACAGTGCTGTGTTGTGGCGTTGGGCTGCGGTGCGCTGTCTCCGGTCTCTCGATCACTGTAGCTGGTAGTGGAAGGCGGCGAGACGACCTCGGGGTGCTGCTGGCGAGCGTTGACTCTCGCTGGCGTGAAGCTGGCGAAATGGTGGCTCTCTTTGATGGCCTTGGCTGGCGAAGCGTTGAGTCTCGCTGGCGTGCTGCTGCTGGCGAGCGTTGGCCCCCTCACTGGCGTGCTGTTGGCGAGCGTTGACAACAGCGACTCTCTCTCTCTGCCAGCGGTGATGCAGCCTGTAGCCGACGAGCGGGCTCCGGTTGAGCCGCGGCCAGGCTCCTCTCCTCCCTCCGGTGGCAGTGCTGGCACTGGTCTGCTGCACACGGACGCCTGGACAGGGCGTCCGCGTTGCCGTGAAGGCGACCCGCCCTGTGTCGAATCTCCATGTCGTAGTCCTGGAGCGCCTCCAGCCAGCGAGCCAGCTGGCCCTATGGTTCTTTGAAGTTCAGCAGCCAGGTGAGCGATGCATGGTCCGTTCTCAGCAGGAACTGTTTGCCGTAGAGGTAGGTTCGGAAATGGCGCACTGCCACCACCACAGCCAACAGTTCTCTGCGGGTCACGCAGTAGTTCTTCTCCGCTCGGTCCAGTGAGCGGCTGAAGTATGCGACCACCTGCTTTCGCCCTGCTCGCCTGCTTGAGAGAGGGCGCCCCGGCGCCTTTACGCCGCTGGCGTCGGTGTCCAGGATGAACGGCAGTTGAGGGTCAGGGAAAGCGAGCACTGGGGCCTCACACAGCGCCCTCCGCAGCCGCCGGAATGCTGCGTCGCACTCTCGCGGCCCACTCAAGAGCTGGCCTTTGTCGTCCAAACGATGCAGCGGGCTGGCGACTGTAGCAAAGTCCCGGATGAAACGCCGGTAATATGACGCCAGGCCCAGTAAGCTCCGCAGCTCAGCACCATCAGCTGAACAGGCCAACGCCTCACCGTCTCCACCTTAGCTGGGTCGGTGGCCACTCCAGGCGCCCCCCCGACATGGCCCAGGAATCCGGTTTGCCTCGAACAGGTGGCACTTTTTCGGGTGCAGTTTGAGCCCAGCACCCGTATGGCGTCGAACACCTTTTCCAGACGTCCCTATGGCACCGTGAAGTCTGTTGCATGACACAGGATGTCGTCCAGGTAAACCCACGCAGCATGTTCATGGAATGCCCGCCAGAACCGCGCTCCATCAGCCGCTCAAAGTTCGCTGGCCCGTTGCATAGGCCGAACGGAAGTACCCGGAACTGCCACAGCCCTTGCCTGATGGTAAACGCTGTCTTCGGCCGAGCTTCCGGGGCTAGCTCAATCTGCCAGTAGCCACCGCGTAAGTCCAGCGAGCTAAACCAGCAGGAGCCGGCAATGCTGTCCAGCGCGCTCGTCCAATCGCGGGGGGAGCGGGTAGGAGTCTTTCCGGGTTACCTAGTTGAGGCTTCTGTAGTCAACACAGAACCGCCCGCGAGCCGTCCTTCTTCCGACGAGTACAGCCGGGCGCAGCCCAGGGACTACTGCTTGGCTCTATCACTCCTGCCGCGGCCATTTCCTTGATCTTTTCTTCAGCTGCTTGTCGTTTGGCAGTCGCGGCCTACTGGTTAGGGCTTCGGGCTTGGAACCGAAGCGTTGGCGGTTCGATCCCTGACCAGTGGGAACGGTTGAAGTGCTCTTGAGCAAGGCACCTAACCACTCACTGCTCCCCGAGCGCTGCTGTAGCAAGGCAGCTCACTGCCCCGGGTTAGTGTGTGCTTCACTGTGCGCTCTGTGTGTTCACTAATTCACGGATGGGATAAATACAGAGACCAAATTCCTTGTATACACAAGTTTACTTGGCCTAGAAAATTTACATTTACGATATACATTTACAGATAGCGTAGCCTTCATTTAGGGATTGGAAAATGAAAATGCAATACTATACTGCTTTAAATGCCCCTATCTTCTGTTGAGATGTTCTGAATGGCACCAAATTCCATGTGTATGATTAACCTGATATCCTCTGGGGGTATGCCAAGTTTTGTGGAATTTCCTCCATGGGGGCATAAAAGAAATTAATTTATGTGTAAATTTAGTGACTGTACACCCATCGGCCTGTAGATGGTGGTGTTGAGCGAAGGTTGCTGGATGATGGAGAGGAGCTACAAGACAGGACTGTCTCACACACACTCTCTCTCTCTCATACACACCATACACACACACACACACACACACACACACACACAACACACACACACATAAACACTCACAAAAACAGTGTTACACACAAAAACAATTGCTACCAATGAAGGGTTGGCAACCCCTCAAAGGCAAAATAAAGTGTTTCAACCAATAACCGACGAGAGTTTTAATTGCACGGGAGGGAGGGGGAGGGAGTAGCGAGCTAGCTCTCTGTTTTGTGTGAACATCAACAGAAGTGACGTATCCCTGCTATCGCTGATACAACCTTTAAAGGGAACTTTGCTGTTTTTTTAGCTTAATTTACCTTAACTGAACGGCTTCGGAGTCATTGAAATGGTTATATGACTTTTTTGAATGGTGGCCGTCTCGCTTCCCCCTAGCGCCTGTGAGCGGAAAAACCCCCCTTGCAACTTTGGGCCGGCGCGCCAATGGCCGCAGAGACAGAAAGTCTGGAAGCCTCGCGATGTGATAAATTGCTTTACAGCACTATACCGTACACATGCCCACTAGGCACCAACTAGAACAAGGTAGCGATGGAGTTTCTCAGACATTTGTCATGGCAGAGCCAGTGAAAAGAAGCAGAAAGCGAGTAAACCGTTGTCGGAGGGACAGGGAAAGAGGAAACGACAGACTGACCGAGCGAGAACTGTCGTAAAATATATACTCTGAAGCTGTAGGGGGAGCTCTGCAGAGAAACCTGCGAGCAAAAAGCGAGAAAACTGTGAAGAAATTGCCAAAATTGCATAGTTTCTCATTGTTTACTGTAAAAGTTATTGTGCTGTCAATATATTGTACAACACCCAATAGCGAAATCTAAGGCAACGAAATACATAGCAGAGTACGCTATTCGGAAACACAGATATCTGTTCACACCGATGCTACAAACATGCCAATCAGAGATTTCTGGGCACGTGCCCCAGTATTAAACTGCTGTGCACCAGTAAAATCTCAAGTCCAGGACGGAGTACTCGTCACACAGATATCATACAGATATCACGTGAACAAGTGGAATCAAAGCTTTCCAATGAGCGAGTTGCTGTGATAAATAGTTCAATTTTCATTAAATGTAATCATATTTGCATTCTGTACACATCTCTGCACATCCATTAGTTTCAGTGAAATATCTCACAAACTCTTCACTCAACGCATGGGAAACCGTATATCACAATAAACAGCAGGCCTTACCGAATACCAGGATATAAAGCATGCATCTGTACTACAAGCGGTTCCCGGGTAATCCGGTTTTTAAATTGCAACACATTTCTACATGGTCTACAACTTTGATCTATAATTTATTTTTATCTTAACTATTTATGTCAGTACAAACATTTTTGTAAATTGCTTAGCCAGAGTATCCCACCACCATGGTTCTTATATTGCTAGATTACAGACAATCCCACTTACATATGAATATATATTTTTTTCGTAAATGCAAAAATATGAAGAAAGCAATCATGAGATGCAAATTATTTTTTCTTGAAAAAGGCTGACATAATATTACATAAGACAAATATTATCACATCATAGGCTACTTTCCCAGATATGGGTATCTCAGACTGTCCTGAAAAAGGAAGATATAGCATGTAAATGGTCATATAACTCAATGACCAATATAACTCTTAGATTAATAGCTGAACAACACAGGTGACCACTAGGCTACTGCATATTTTCATTTAGTGCTGAAATGTACACTATTTTGACCATTTCTGAATTGTGAAACACAACACAATGCTTTGTGGTTGTGAACTTATTACATCATCATAACTATTACACCGTTCTGGCTCGTCAGGCTAATTACACCTGTGTGTATGGTTAAAATTCTAAAATAATTTAGGCTACAGCACAAATATTTCCATCCATATATATAAAAATAATCAAGTCCTCTGAATTTATTTTCAAAGTGCACCAGATTGATGCATTTAAACGTTAAAATATTGTGCCCTTGTGCGGCTCTAGGTCTAGTGACCCTGTAGGCCTATTATATCCATAGCCTTAAGTCTTTCTTCAGTGATTAGCAAGCTACCACCAGAAACCAACAATCAAGTCCTGTGCGTGCTCTCTCTCCTGCTTGCGTGTTGTAGATTTGTTTCAGTACTTTCTGTCTGCTTTCCTTTTGCAATCTCGTTTTTGTTTAGGCTATCTTGCGCGCTTAGTACGCCTCTAGAATCACTGGTCAGTATAGAACTGATTTGTCTTTGTCGCTGGCATTTGTCCATCTTTTAGATAACTATGTTGGGTGGGACAAACACCACCGTTTTGAAAGATGAGGGTTACAAGTCCCCCCTGTCCACCCCCTAATAAACGTCCCTGCCTAAATACAGTAGGACTAGCCTAGTCTACTGTCCCTTTGCATGAATACATCTTCAAAGAATAACTGGGTAGGCTATTTGCTGTCAAAGCCACTTACGCCACTTGACTTGGCGTGATAAACTTGATATTACTTGATAGACCTTTGATTACTTGATAGTCATGTAAAATCACTGTGTAGACTACTCGTTAAAAGTTACATGCATGTTATAAAGAGGCAAATTGAGAAATAGGAGCATAGGAAGTCATAGCACGAGATCGTGCACCTAATGCGCAAGACGGCGTCATCTCGCTCCCCTCCGTTTTCCGCTTTTTCCATCGAGCTTGTGTTTATCTAGAGAGCGTAGAAAGCTGTAGCCTAAACGTCTCTCCACCCCTTTTTATTCTGTCGAAGGTAGTCTAGTCCAGTGAGCATTCTGAACGCCGTTTATTATCCTATGCGCATTATATCTCTGTTAGGAGGACTTAAAACATGCATGCGCTTCTTCTTGTCGTTTACCACAATGGATTTTAAATCTGAGCTTCTGAAGTCAATTTGGTACGCGTTCACCTCTCTAGACGCCGAGCGCTGCGGAAAAGTTTCAAAGTCTCAGCTCAAGGTGAGTCAACCTATCACAGGAAAGAATGTGGTCAGAATTTGTGCGCTCTCAGACTATTTTCCCTTTAAAAAAAAAAAAAAAAAAACTTGATGTAGGCGTCAGCATGGCAGACATTTCATCAGAATTTGTATCCGCAGCATCGCTTCCAGCTCAAGTCCATTTCAGTATCTTAGTATGCTCTGTTGTAGTGGCTGGGTCCTTGAAAAACACTTAAATAGTTGCCTAGTCTATGTTGCTTATGCTTAGCCTGCTATGCTTAGTTTTCTCGTAGACTGAGAGTTGTCACCCTTGGAAGGTTTTGTGGTAGACCAAAAAAGAACACTCATCCAGAGAGGGGAAAAACACACTGGTGCAGGAATGCTCCTGAGCATTAGCAAAATATGCACTCCACATTCACAAGTATAATGACACACACCAGAGAGCGAGAGAGAGAGCTCATCTAAATATTATGCTGTGTAAGCTATTTCTCTATCGTGTTTGGTGGAATGTAGAAGTAGGTATTGTGTTGTTAATGCTTAACTTCCACCATGAGAGATATTTGATCTCCATCAAACACACACACTCACACAGACAGACACACACCCACATGCTGTTTCCCCTACACTCCTGTCTGTGTCTTGTTGAGACATGCCAACGTTGGCCCTTTGGGCATAAGACCCACCTCCCACATGCAAGTGTCCAGGCATGCTTGTGTCAAGAAAGGAAAACATAATCTGAAGACTGAAGCCTTTAGATTTCAACATTCCTTTGGTGTCTATTTTGAACTATTTGTATATTTTTTTTTTTGTATACTGTTTGTGTTCTGTTCGTCCATCCATGTGTGTGTGTGTGTGTATGTGTGTGTGTGTGTGTGTGTGTTTTATTTGTGTGTAATTTTGTGTGGGTCTGGACATGTGTCTGTGAGTCTATGTGTGTATGTGCGTGCGCATGTATGCTTGAGTGTACTTATGCATGTGAATATTTGTGTACTAAATGTGCATTTCTGTATATATGTTTGTATGTGTGGGGTGTGTGTGTGTGTGTGTGGTACAGGTCCTCTCTCACAATCTGTACACTGTCCTGAACATCCCGCACGACCCTGCGATCCTTGAGGAGCATTTCCAGGACGATGACCACGGCCCTGTGTCCAACCATGGCTACATGCCTTACCTCAACACCTACATCCTGGCAAAGGTCACTGGCCACTCCCAGCCATCCGCCCATTAAAAACACACAGTCCAAACATAGCTAAGCTCTCGTCCATAGAAAGATAGAGAAGTCCAAAGGTTTCAACACAAGAGTTAGCATCATGGTCTGCATGTGGGTGGGCTATAGCTCATTCCTTACAATCTAATCAGTGTCAAGACAGTGTAAGAACTTTAACTGAGCTGTATTTTTGTATTTTGTAATTATAAGGGTCTATCTCCAGAAGGCATATCAACTCAAATTCAAACTCAAAAAAATGTTTTGTTGACAAAATCTGTTTATGACATACCTGTTATGACATACAACACAACCCTTTTAGCATTGTCTGTGCCCCCCCTAAAAAGCTATATAAAATGTAATGTGTTGTTGTTGTGTGTGGTGGATTAGGCCAAGGAGGGGACCTTCAACAAGGAGATGTTTGACGAGCTGTGCTGGATGATGACATCGAAGAAGAACTACAAGCCCACCGTGGAGAACGGCCTGTGCTCGGGGAAGAATTGCTTCAAGCTGTTCTGCCTGTTCAACCTGCTGTCAGAAGACCGCTACCCACTCGTCATGATCCCGCAAGAGGTGACTGTCTTGGGGGGTAAACTAATTTTTACTTTTCTCTTGGTGGTGGCTTAGGGTGGCCCTAGTGTTAATTTTGTCACCTATTTTTAATTTAGTCTTAGTCTTAGTCTTGTGACGAAATGTCCTTTTTAGTCTTTGTCATATTTAGTCATTCAAATATCATTTTTGTTAGTCAAGTTTTAGTTGACTAAAAGTCTCGTCATTTTAGTCTAGTTTTAGTCAAAAGAAAACTAAAAGTATCTTAGTCTTAGTCAGTTTTAGTCAACACATTTTAGTCTTTTTTTAATAACAAATTATTTCTGATTACCATTTGAGTCAAATAGTGTTTCACACATCTCAATTTTCCAACAATATTGTGTGTCCACAGGGCTACTCGTCTGTTATAATTACTCATTCTGATTTTTTGTCAGTCAGTATGTTTACATGCACAGGTAAGTCGAGCTACAGTTATAGCTCGGCTGGGATTTGACCATAGACAGTAAAGATTTGACTGGACCACTGTCATATTAAGTAGACCAGTGTTTCTCAAAGTGTGGTCCGGGGATCACTGGTGGTCCATAAAGGTATCCCAAGTAGTCCATGAGCAGGCGTGGTAAAATATAATATAGATGAGTTGTTTGCAATATTGAACCAACTTGTATGTAAAAACAGTTCTGCAACTAAGACATGCCAGTTTAAATCATACAGTATGAATCCACACAATAAGCAAAGTACAAAGACAAAAAGCAAGGTGGTTCAGTAATCCTATTGTGTAGACTAATTATAGGCTACTGTTGAAGTAGGTCTAATCTTTTTTTTTTTTTTTAGATAGGGTTAGTTAAGTGGTCCTGAAACTGAAAAGGTTTGAGAAACACTGTCATAGGCCAAAGTATTAATGTTTTACTCCGCCTAAGCTAGATGGCGATATCTTAAACACAACACATTCCCCAAACAGACTCTCCGTCTTAGCCATAGCTAACTTGCTAGTGAACTTTCCATATTAGCTTACTTGCTAGCAAACTTTGCATCATCAGTCTAACTAGTTAAATTCTGGGGGATGTTAATTTGTATGAGAGAAGCTTCAACTTCTGGGTATGTAGCATTGTGGCATAAAGCTTAGGTAGTTAGCTTGCTAACTCTGGCAGAAATCTCCAGTGTTCTTGTTCCATGTAGTTTCGTGTTGCAGCCACAGGGTTGCAGCAACAGCACGTAGACTAGCCTACAGGAAAGCTGTGTATGAACTCATTCGGAATATTTTGAAAACGTAACAGCTAGATATTCTGTCTTCTCATTTTGTAGACCTAAAATGAAGAGAGATTTTATCTTAGTTTTATTTCATGCAAAACATTTTAGTCTAGTCTTTTTTTAGTCAACAATAATGCATCTTAAGATAGTCTTAGTCAGTGTTTCAGGACATTACTGCCGTCTCGTCATCGTCTCGTCTTAGTCATGAAAAAAAAGGTTGTTGACGAACATATTTCCTCTCGTCTCGTCTGACGAAATTAACACTAGGTGGCCCACACCTTTTTGTGGGTTCTGACCACAGGAAGTGGCCATTTTAAAACCCGCAAGAACACTTCTCGCCATAGGAATCATAATCGTACAGTGTTGAGGTTGTTGTCATACAATGAACACAAACAAAACCTAAGTTCAATTATTCTAGTGGCGTTGGCATCTTCATTTATCAGGTAATTACAGTTTCCATTTAGTCAAGTATCTCGACCTTGGGGTAATCCTAACATTATCTAGAAATGATCTGGTTTATCGGTCTAGTGTGGGTGTTGCCTCCAGAAGTAAATGTCTTATTTTGTTGTGCTTGATATTGACTTCACAATCAAAGTGCAAAGTTTACATCAAGGTGTATCAAAAGAGAAGCTAGAAACTAGAGTGCAGGTGTGTTAAGATAGTAAATGTGGTCTGTTTTCACTCCAATACATTTATTCTGCACTTGGTGCCAACTCGCAGGAGGTTTTTCAATGGGTAAAGACAGCTACACAGCTACCTTGATCCGACTTGATTTGAAGAAGTATAGAACACCAAACACTGAACTCAGCCCCAACCCCAATATGTCTTTTTTCCCTGAAGTGAACACACATTCGTGTGGAGTGTGAGGCCCAAAGAGGAAGTTGGGGGGGGGATACAGAGCGCAATCATTCACTGGAAAGGATGATAGAGAAAACATGGAGAGAGATAGAGATGCAAAGGTGGAGAATAAAAATAAAAGAAAGGAAGGAATACATGTGTAAAGGAGAATGTGCAATGTGTGTTGAAAGACTGAAAAGGAGTGGAAGACGGTGACAGGAAATAAACTGGAAGTCCTGCGACAGAAACAGATCTGAAGGGTGTGGGCGGGTTGAGGTCACATGGTAGAAAATGATGATTACTTAATTTTGGTTTCCTGTACATTATAAGACAGACAGACAGACACACACACACATTCCAGTGATGTTATCTGTAGCAGAAAATATGTGCAAATATGGTGCAAGCTTCTACTTGTAACCACAATGACTGACTGACTAACTCCTTTCCTTTACAACTGATAATTTGTGTGTTATTTTTTTTTACTTTTTGAAAAGCAGTGTTATTATGAATGAGGGCACGCATTTTGTCTTCACATATGTCAGACACAGAACATGGCTATTTTATTCACCAAACACAATAAACTTTTTAAGTTATGTAAGTTATTTGTATACGGTATAAAGTATGTACTAAAGTAAACTGGTAAAATGTGAAATGTATTTTTAATTTAATTTTTATTTAATTGTCTATTTAATTGTCTCTGTGCCCATATTAGTCTTCACAGTGGCAATAATGTTGAGTCTAATTCAATGTCTACTGAATTGGACAGGTGGAGTATCTGCTGAAGAAAATCTCTACAGCAATGAACGTGGAATGGGATGGTGACCTCTTGGAGGACCTGCTGTCCCAGGAGGCCTCAGTACAGGATGGCATTTCGGTGTGGGACTTCCTGGAGTTCGTGGACACGGGGCGTTTCATGAGGATAAACTGCAGGGAGGCCTTTAGTCTGGCTCTGGACGAGGTCTTCATGGAGATGTACCACAATGTCCTCAAGAAGGTAGGCCCCCCACCCCAAGGTGGGACCATAACTAGCATAATTAACTTTAACCACTGACCTCACTGAACAGTGTCCTCAAAAAGGCGGACACTCCAACAACCCAGGAACAGCGCAAAAAAGTAGTTGCTGCGTTGTGTGTATGTGAGCTTGCTGTCCTGCGCCTGCACTTTGTGGTTTTGCTACAGCGGCAGATCACTTGCTCCTCCTGTTCAAAAGCATAGTCCAGCCCATACTCCTCTACTGCCTTCCCTGCTTTTTCAACATGCTAACTGCTGCCAACAGAAACAGACTCACACGCATCACCCATACGGCAGCCAAGGCAATAGGTCTCCCCACCCCTAATTTATCAGACCTCAACAGCACACTCACCAAGAACAGAGCACGGACCATCGCTCATGACCTCACCCACCCCCTCAATCCCTTCTTCATTCTGCTTCCATCAAAACGCAGATATAGGGCTATGGGGTGGAAGCGAGTACGCTTCGGGAAAAGCTTTGTGCCCTCTGCAATAGCAGCACTTAACAACAGATCACAGCGGTGATGGATCACTGTGCCGCCCTCACTACTCTGTAATGTCAACTGGGGATGGTTTTCCTGTTTGTATCTGTGTAATGTGATGTATATGTGCTGGGTGATATATGTGGGTGGGGTATGTGGTGGCAGGGTGGTGGATGGTGGGTGAAAAACCGTGACTGTGTGTATCTATGTATTTCACGTCTGTGAGGCTTGTATGGTATGTGAAAACAAATTTCCTATGTAAGGACAAATAAACTAACTAACTAACTAGATTGGTAACATGTGGCGCAAGATGTAGTGGGTTTTAGAGTGTGTCAGTGTCATGCTACAGTATTTACTTAACTAAGCAATACAGTACAGCCACTTCCTCTACAGTGTATTCCCACAGACTGTGTTACCCTGAGCCTTAGTCAAGCCAGTGATGTCACAGAACTGGGCATACCACAATGTCCGCAGTCCAAGATGACCAAGGTTTCAATTCTTCACACAGTCTTCATGATCTGATGTTCTCACATGATAATGACTATCATGTACTCATCTGTACCCAGATGTAATGGACATTGCTGTGCATTTCTCCTTATATGGTTGTTATGAATGAGTTTCATACATGATCTTCTTTTGATCTGGGGGCAGCTGTAGCCTACTGGTTAGCACTTCGGACTTGTAACCGGAGGGTTGCCGGTTTGAACCCCGACCAGTAGGAACGGCTGAAGTGCCCTTGAGCAAGGCACCTAACCCCTCACTGCTCCCCGAGCGCCGCTGTTAATGCAGGCAGCTCACTGCGCCGGGATTAGTGTGTGATTCACCTCACTGTGTGTACACTGTGTGCTGAGTGTGTTTCACTAATTCACGGATTGAGATAAATGCAGAGACCAAATTTCCCTCACGGGATCAAAAGAGTATACAGTATATACTTATACTATGATCTTCTTTTGAAACACATTCATGCAAATGCAAGTCTGCTGTTGTCAGGTTAAAGGTGGATTTTAATTGACGGGGTAAATGGGTGTAGCCAGGATTACTTGGGAGGAGAGAGAGAGGCTATCATCAAATATCCAACCCATGAATCACCAAAACCAACAAGATGTCCGTGGATTAATGGTTAACCGTTGTAATGTAATAGTAATGTTGTAATCGTAAGAGTGGTTGCCATAGCTATGTTTAGACACAGATAAAAAGCCATCACGGTGTCCTCCCTTGTTTTATCCCATGGCAGATAAAACAGAGACTTTAGTGTATAGAGTAGTAAATGCATGATGCATGATTTAGCCACAACAGCGTTGTTAGGACTAGTAGCCTGGAGCAATATTATGGGAACACCTTCCAGTGAATACTTGCTGGCAAAGTGCAGAAGTGCATAGTTTCAATGTTGTCCTGGGTTCTACATAGGTTCAAAGGTCAAACGGGGAGCAAACTTTACACAATGTGACATTTTATGCTGACGCTCTGCTAAAAGGTTTTTCTGAACTCAAAAAAAGCTAAAAAAAAAATCTGCAAGAGAGGTCTGTGGTAGGAAATTTGACATCATAACTACCGCTTCTCCATTTTGTTTGTTGTGATTGTTGTTGTTGTTTACCCCTCTCAGGGTTACATGCTGAAGAAGGGGCATGTGCGTAAGAACTGGCAGGAGCGCTGGTTCGTGCTGAAGCCTGGCCTGATGTTGTACTACGTGGGGGAGAACCTGCGGGAGAAGAAGGGGGAGATCACACTAGACCAGAACTGTGTGGTGGAGGTGCTGCCCTCTCGCCTTCAGGCCTAGCGCGTTACATTCATCTGATGTTTTTATGTTCCTCAGATCCTCATACCGATTCTCATTCTCCATCCTTCCATCCATCCATCCATCTGTCTGTCCATCCATCTGTCTCTGTCTCAGACCCTTCCTGATAGAGAGGGGAAACGCTGCTTGTTTTGTATCAAAACTCCAGGAAGAACATTTGAGATGAGTGCCTCAGACCAGAAACAGAGGGTAGAGTGGATCCAAGGTGTGTGTGTTTGTGTGTCTGTGTCTGTGTTTGTGTGTGTCTATGTGTGTGTGTGTGTGTGTGTGTCTGTCTATGTCTTAGGGGGAAAAAACCATCCTAGTTAGTTAGTTATCCTACTTTTCTTACCTTCTTTACATGACAGCCATTACACACGTAACACCTCTGTAACACCTATGATTCTGTCCACCATCTTGGCTCTGCTATGTTCTCCTGCATCTTGGCTCCACTCTCTATCTCTCGGCTCTAACTCTCGGCTCTGCCCCTGTACCACAGCGACCCAGACTGCTCTGCGGCTTACGCAGGAGGGCAAGGTCTCGCTGCACGGGGAGCTGAAGCTGCGCCGGCGGGACCAGAGGGAGAGCAGCAGCAGCAGGCACAGCAGCCAGACGGAGGAGCCCATCAACCAGGAGCAGAGCCAGGACCTCCAGAACGAGATCGACAGCATCATCCAGGTAGGAGATACCGCTATACGGGAGAGGAAGCCAGCTACGGAAGTGAGCAGGCCCAACTCTGTGAACGAGCGCATCATCCAAGTAGGACAATATTTTGTGAGAGGATGAACTGTGGACACAGTATACATGTGCGTGTGTGTGTATGTGTGTGTGTGTGTGTGTTTGTGTTTGTGTGTGTGTGTGTGTGTGTGTGTGTGTGTGTGTGTGTGTGTGTGTGTGTGTGTGTGTGTGTGTGTGTCTCAGCACCAGAAGGAGCTGGACAAACAGCGGAGAGAGAAGGAGCAGAAGGAGAAAGAGCAACAGCTGGAGCTTCAAAGAGAGCTGGAGCGAGAGCTGGAAGAGGTTAAGAAGGTGAGGTGTGTGTGTGTGTGTGTGTGTGTGTGTGTGTGTGTGTGTGTGTGTGTGTGTGTGTGTGTGTGTGTGTGTAAGTGTATGTGTCAGTGTGTGTCTGTGTGTGTGTATGTGTGTGTGTGTGTGTCTGTCTGTCTGACAAAGTTTAAAAGTGTGAGCAAATGGATCATTTTCTCTCTGTGGCTGTCACAGGAAAAACAATGTCTGGTGGCCCAAATGGGCCAAATGGAGCAGGATGCAAAGCAGCAGCAGGAGAGGATTGAGGAGCTGCTTCTGACTCAGAAGATGCTTGAGAAAGCTCTCAATGACCAAGTGGAGGCTTGCCTAGAGGAGGAGACCAAACGCAAAGAGCTGGAAAGGTCTGAGAGCTACCACACACACACACACACACACACACACACACACACACACACACACACACACACACACACACACTTCCTTTAGTATGGAAGCATTCTTGATATTTTTTATTAATTGGAATAAAGACATTATTATCCATTACTATAATGCAGTTATTACATTATACTTTAACTGACTTATAATGTAAGTAAATAATACAGAATTACAGTGATTTTCTCCCCACTTCAGGCAGCTAAGTGAGGAACAGCAGAAAGCTGAGCAGTTACGGAGAGGTCAGGAGAGCACAGAGAGAAGCACGCCCAAAGAAAAGGAGGCCGAGGAGGTCAAGAATGATCACGAGGAGCAGGAGCCTGCAGAGAAGGAGGAGGAGAAGAATGCCTCACTGACCTCTTCCACTATCTCCAGCCTGACTCCACCTAAGAGCTGGTCTCCACCCCCCCTAGAGGTGATGACAGTTGCTGAGAGTGTACTGTTTAGGGAAATAGCCTTTAGATAGGACTTGTAATAGACAACAGACTTGTGTGTATGTTTGTGTCATACATTGTCCCTTTTCCCAGTCACTTTGGTGCATTTCTCGAATCATTAACGGTTGCAAGCAGTAAGTGCATTTCTCAAAAAAGTTTGTGCAAATTGCACCCTAAAGTGGATTACTTGCAAAAACCATGTAACCTTATTCAGAATGCTTAGTTTATGTTCAACACTTTTGCATGTAATGACTCTCTGAACGAATACCTAAATGTCTTGGTGAAAAGGCCTATTCAACAGAGAACCTGTATAATGCATTTTGGACCAACGTGACATAAGCCATTGATAATGTAAATAACAGCAGGCAATTGCACAGCAGCATTCACTATTTGTTCGAGGTAACAGAAAATTGGTTTTATGATTTGCACAAGTGACTAAATGATGTGGAGGTTAAAATAATAGTTTTGAGAATTTCAATTCTGATCTGATCTGCTGTAACACCATAATTTCCCTTTGGGCATCAATAAAGTAAACAGTTCTGTTATGGGGCAAACAGGGTATCGCACCCAACGACTCCAGGCCTGGTGGGTGCGTTAGTTCCAATAGAGTATCAGTCCTTCAGTCTAGAAAGAACTCGCACACCAATGTTGCCGATGCAATTTATTAGTCCGGTCAGTGGAAAGTGCAAAGTGCTCCCAAGTGCAAAACATTTTCGGTCCCACTCAGACTGAGGATGGTCTGAGTGGAACCGAAAACGTTTTGCACTTTGGGAGCACTTTGCACTTTTCATCAATAAAAATAATCAATAATCTGTCTGTTTGTCTCTATCTCTGTATGCTGTTCTGTCACTCATTCTCTAATTCCAAATCTCCATCCGTTTCTATGCTCCTTTGCTTGGACAGAAACCCAAATCACCGGATGCTCAGCGAAACCAGAAGCAGTGGAATGTCCACTTGACTCGTCTCATGACACCTATCACACCCGGAGGTAAACAAACACACACACACACACACACACACACACACACACACACACACACACACACACACACACGGCCGTAGCCAGGATTTTTCAAATACCGAGGTCAGAGGTGTCACTAGAAATGTTGGCCGGCCTGAAATGCTAGGGGATTCTTCGAGCCCCTAGCATTAAAAAATAACCCTTTAAATTATGACTTCTGGTGAATTGTGTGTAAACTAATTGATACTGTAGATTGACAAATATATTTAATAATTTACAAAACTCAAGAGCCTTTTTCCAAATTGGCTTTGGATATTTATACTGGACCTTTCTCAATCTGAATGCTCTGCTTCTCCTCATCAACTTAGCAAATGTTGCATTCATAATTTGCATGGTCATAGGCTGCAGAGCTTGTAGGCTACCTTTACTTCTGACACAGTGACTGTCTTGACTATTACTCAACTGGGGGGGGCCCTTCACCTATCATTTCCCTCTCTTCTCCTCCTCTTTCTCCTCAACTGCCTGATTTCTATCTCCTGTCTCCTGTATATGATTTCTTAACACAATAAGTCTCTAAATTGCTGACCAATAATTGATATAATTTGACAATAGGTCATGTTTGGGCCATGAGATAATATCCACCACAACATTAATTATCTATCCTATATTGCATTAATATAGCTTCATTTTCAGTGCAGGTTAGCTTACTGCATCTCCACTGAATTTCAACATAACATTTTCATTACAGGTTAGCATCTCATTGGAGCCCTATATTGCATCTTTATCTTATTCAGCCATTACCTTTCTCACCTTCCCTCCTTCTCTTTGTCTGCTCCATCTTCTGCTGGCTTTCCAAACATTAACCTTGTTGCAGCCTTTTTGGTCAGGTGAATTAAGAAAGAACAATTCAGAAATGAACAAATTGTCAAGTTTATTTATTTTGGTCAATGGATTTGTGGGTATTGAAGCTTATGTGAGCTGTATTGCATTCGTTTATTAGTTTAGGACACACTCCGCGAAAGCGGAGTCGCCTCTACTTTCGTTGTCAGAGGTATCTGCAACGACGTGTCATGTGACGGTGCGTTGATTCAGGGATAATTTGCCTCGTCGGCTGTTGAAATGAAACTTGTAAAAAAAAAAAATACTAGAACATGACCTCAGCGTCCTCTATGGTAGCTACGGCCATGCACACGCACACACATTTTGAATCAATCTCCTCAGTATTGCTTTCCTTGTGGACTTAGGCACAGCGCCATGCACTCATCAATACCTCATAAGGCCAGTGCTAAGTGTTCTGAGAGATGAATTCTTCCTGTTCATGTTGTTTTCACCCACAGATCGGTCAGAGCACCGGCGTCCTTCCCCAATCCTCAGCTGCCCCATACAGGGTGAGGCTCTCACCAGCAATGAGTTCATCACCAAGTTCCAAGCAACACTCAAAAAAGAGAAAATAGTGGAGGACGAGGATGACTACTAGACACCGGCTGTGAACTACTAAGATCCCAGAGTTTCAGCCAATGGACCAGATCAAAGAGAGTGACCATTATAGATGAAGCCATGCAACCACTAGCCACAATCAGTTGCTCGAGATAGCATTATGTTCCCGTTACCATGCTATAAGAGGAAGCCAGGCTCGAACTTTCAGAGAGATTGGTGAAGAGTTTCAGGGATCAAGATTGCAGATACACCTTTCCAACCTTGTTCTGTTTTTTGACTGAAACACATTGTGAAAGTGCCACTGATTGCCTCATCCTGATCTGCTATCTGCTTAGAAAACAGTTTCATTCGATTGCTGAATTGCTAGACTGGATATAGGCCTGAAAAGTAGCTCTTTAAAGACATAAATGTTTATGGTCAGTGTCCAGATTCAGCAACAGTATCAACACTAATTGTTGTTGCATGTCATTAAGGGACAGATTGGCCTTGCGTCAGTCAACTGTTTTACATTTTTTGTATTGTTGTAAATCTCTTTACTTTTATCTGAGTGCATTTGCATATAATGTCCATACTCAATTGAGTATTAGAATAGTAAAATTGTGTGTGGTAAAATATGAGGAAATACGTTGTGGTACATGTATGAGGAAATAGCATTTGTAGCCTAGGACTGCTGAATAAAATTAAATTAATAAAGTAACTTGTAACACTTTGGATAGATCTCTAACCTTAATCATAAATTAGTTAACAGATTGTCAACAGGTAATTTGATGATTATCTGAGCATCCGTAAATAGTCTGTGGGTGGACTATTTGAGTAAAGTATGACCAAATAATTTATTAAGAAAGTATTTATTGTATTACGATGTTGTATACCACCACACAACACAGAATGGCTGGCTCTCTAATAAAGCAAATATTCCACACGTCTAGGGCGATTATTGGAACTGCAGCGCCAGTCTTTAAAGACCTCACTAGATGGCGCTGTTTGATTTGTGGTTAGTTGATCAACAGCTCTAAAACTACAAAACAAGAATCAACATGGCGGCGCCCTTGTGTCACCCCATGGTATGTCATCTAAATTCGTAATTTATCTTCGTATGAACCACTAAATGGACAGGCTGGCTTAGCGAACATGCTGACATCTCCATAACAATAAAACAGGTCATCTTGTAGCCATGAGTTTTGGAGCACTTTTCAGACTCGGTGGTAGACAAACCTGTGTCTCCGAGCTTTCATCGCTCAGACAACTTTCAAACGGTGTTCGCCGTAGCTCGAAAAATGGAAACGACCCGCCTTCCACCAGTAATGTTACATCTCACGATCCAGACATTGATGTTCCTGAGAAGCAACAGAGACCCAAAAGAGAACCGGGACAGGTGTCGGTCCTCCTCTTCCCAGGCCAGGGCAGTCAGTTTGTGGGTATGGGACGCGGACTGTTGAAGTATGGAGCTGTCCAGGACATGTTCTCAGTGGCGCGGAAGATACTTGGCTATGATTTGCTCTCTCTATGCCTTAACGGACCCGAGGAGGATCTCATAAAAACAGTTCACTGTCAGCCTGCTGTGTTTGTCACGTCGCTTGCTGCGGTTGAGAGACTAAATCATGAAAACCCAGCCGTAAGTACTGTGTAATGACAGGTTTGGCCCCAGTTAGCATTACTTTACTTTGGGGTCATTCCACGTCAGTTCAACCAGGGCCCACGCACTTAGGTCTCAAAAAATTCTGAAAAAATTACCAGGTGTACCTATGTTAACCAGGAGACACACTGTAAAATTACTCTTATGTAAGGTCAATACTTTCCAAGATACAGCCAGTTTTACAGGGGGGAGGGTGTCGATTTTGTCCAGCCTCTTTTTTGTCGAAGTTCACAAGCCCACAGCGCAAGAACTAAACCATGTAGGAGGCTCAAATTTTGCATGCTGGTACATAAATAGGAATAGTATGTAGCAAAATCGTCACGTTTGGTCTGGATAATCCTGCATGGTCATAGCTGTCCCTCAAAGTTGATACAAATTTTATTGGAGTTTTTGGCTGGGCTCTGTTTAAGCCTTCAGAAGACATATTTGTACTCAACATAGGCTCTTGATTTATTTTCCTTACTGAGATAAGTATAAAACACTCTCACAAAAAGCAATGAACAGAAAATAAATCCCTTCAGGGTCTGAACAGCAGACCTCCCAAGTCGGAAAAATCATTTTGGTTATCATTTTCAGAGCACCCAAACACCTTGTGGGAATATACAAAGATTTTTTAAATATGTTTTTCCTTATTCTCCATGATCCCTTCTTTTTGAAAACACCAATTTGACTTGTCTTATGCAAATCTTTTCTTTTTTCTTTTCCACCCTGAACACGGGCAAAATGCCCCATTGACATCAATATGTTTTATATAGAGTCACCACACTGCCACCTGTGGTTGTATAGAGTAACCTGTGGTAGCTCTATACAAAACATTTTGTCAATGGTGCATTTTGCCCATGTTCAGGGTGGAAAGTGAAAAAAAAAGATTTGCATAAGACAAGTCAAATTGGTGTTTTTAAAAAGAAAAGACCATTGAGAATAAAGAAAAAATATTTAAAAAATCTTTGTATATTCCCACAAGGTGTTTGGATGCTCTGAAAATGATAACCAAAAGGATTTTTCAGACTTGTGAGGTCTGCTGTTCAGACCCTGAAGGGATTTATTTTCTGTTCATTGCTTTTTGTGAGAGTGTTTCTACTTATCTCAGTAAGGAAAATAAATCAAGAGCCTATGTTGAGTACAAATATGTCTTCTGAAGGCTTAAACAGAGCCCAGCCAAAAACTCCAATACAATTTGTATCAATTTTGAGGGACAGCTATGACCATGCAGGATTATCCAGACCAAACGTGACGATTTTGCTACATACTATTCCTATTTATGTACCAGCATGTAAAATTTGAGCCTCCTACATGGTTTAGTTCTTGCGCTGTGGGCTTGTGAACTTTGACAAAAAAAAGAGCCCGAACAAAATCGACACCCCCTCCCCCTTTAAAACTGGCTGTATCTTGGAAAGTATCGATCTTACATAAGAGTAATTTGTAAACAGTGTGTCTCCTGGGTAACATAGGTACACCTGGTAATTTTTTCAGAATTTTTTGAGACCTAAGTGCGTGGGCCCTGGTTGAATTGACGTGGAATGACCCTTTGGCTAGTGTAACACCAGTATGAGATGATGGGCACAATTTCCCATTTCTTTATGTTCTTAGGCCATAGAGAACTGCGTTGCTGCGGCAGGATTTAGTGTTGGGGAATTCGCTGCCTTAGTTTTCTCTGGTGCCATGGACTTCGCAGAAGGTTTGGA
Organism: Alosa alosa; assembly: GCF_017589495.1. NCBI lineage: Eukaryota > Metazoa > Chordata > Actinopteri > Clupeiformes > Clupeidae > Alosa > Alosa alosa. The sequence continues at coordinate 14,952,016 of NC_063205.1, forward strand.
CTTTTCTTAGAGTAATCATGTGAGTGTATGAAATATAAATGATAGAGTGGCTCTTACAAAGTTTTTACATTCTCTCTTTCTCTCTCTCTCTCTCTCTCTCTCTCTGTGTGTCTCTCCCTCTCTGTGTGTGTCTCTCTGTGTATGTAATGCCAATGCGTGTGTGTGTGCTTGCTTCCCCTCCAGGTCTGTATGCTGTGAAAATTAGAGCCGAGGCTATGCAGGCAGCCTCGGAGCAGACGCCAAGCGGCATGCTGTCAGTCATTGGCAAACCACAGGCCAAGTACAACCACGCCTGCCTTCTGGCCCGGGAACACTGCCAGTCCCTGGGCATCCAAGACCCTGTCTGCATGGTGGCCAACTATCTTTTCCCAGATGGGAGAGTCATCGCTGGGCATCAGGAGGTAAATTTATTCACATGCGGTCTGTATTTTGGGACTTGTTACCAGAGGGGGGCCGGTTTGGACCCTGACCAGTAGGAACGGCTGAAGTGCCCTTGAGCAAGGCTCCTAACCCCTCACTGCTCCCCGAGTGCCGCTGTAGCAGGTAGCTCACTGCTTCGGGATTAGTTTGTGCTTCACCTCACTGTGTGTTCACTGTGTGCTGAGTGTGTTTCACTAATTCACGAATTGTGATAAATGCAGAGACCAAATTTCCCTCACGGGATCAAAAGAATATATATACTTATACTATACTTTTAGTATTAGATTATGGTACTTCTTCACAGGGGCACTGGTAGACAATTTGGCTCCTTTGAAAGAATATATAGTATTGGGTTCTCCTAGTAATGATAATAAAGTTGTATGGGGGCCCCTTGTCAGTGCAGGCCCTGGTCTTATCTTAGGTCCCCCATCTTAACCCCCAGTATTCATTTGGGCAGTACCACACATAATACAGTATGAATGCCTATACATGAATTTACATGTAATCTTTATTGATTTTAAGGAAGTGGTACAGTGGTGCTAAAGATCTTAATTTATTGATTGATAAGGCATGCATGATGCAATGTTTGATCTTTTGGGTGTACGCTGTTTATCACATTTGTGGTAAGATTGAGAGTTGGGCCATTCCATGACAAATCAGAAAAGGTTGTTGCTGCATCATCTCAGATTTTGTACAGACCCTCTTCTCTATATCATAAATGAGTCCTAAAACCAAGGCCTGAAAAATATTTCTGTTCAAATGTCTTCATATTTGTTTTTTCAGCCCTTGATACTACTTCAGTTTGACAGCCTGAAATGCACATTATCACAATCACAATGTTTGGGCATTAATCTCTTAAAAAGTATTACTCATAGCCCGTCCAAACATGATACGGTGGAAGACAAACATGTTCTGAACCATTTATAGTTTGCATGACATGCTCACTGAAGGCCCTCGATTAGGAAAAAGTGCAAAAATATTGGCATTAAGGACACTTGTTTTGTACACATTTGGTGTAAATAATAATTTTTTCCTAGTAGTCTAAGGGATGTCATACGTTTTTTAGGGTAAAACATTTTTTGTCACTTACAGCAAACATCACCTCACCATCTGCTAGCTGCCTGTGTCCTGAATACACTGTAATAAAACACAATCTCTGTGGACAACCCAAGCTCCAAAAACGGCCACAAAACAACTTGGGCAAACCTTGCCCATAAAAAACGTAACAAACTGTTCCAGCAAATCACCGACGAGATGCACGTTTAGGAGAGTTTTAATTGCACGGGCGGGAGGGGGAGGAAGTAGCGAGCTAGCTTTCAGTTTTGTTTGAACGTCAACAGAAGTGACGTTACCCAGCATCGCTTAGAGTGCCTTTAAATATAATATTTTATAAATGTTCCCATATTTGAGTTCTCAATACGACCACATATTAAGGATAAAACCCTGGAGGATTGCGTTTTTCGGTCATTTTCAAAAGCTAGTAGGAACTTAAAAAAACCATGTGGAAGGAGCTCAGTGTATGGAAATTTAGTGTACAAAGTATCAATCTTGTACTATAAATAATTAGATATTATTTCCTATCTACAGTAAATGCTTTCTTTTCTCCGTGATTGTCTTTCTTTTTTACACACACACACACACACACACACAGGCTCTGGACTTCCTGCAGAAGAACTCGCGGCAGCTGCACTTCATGCGCACGCGGCGGCTCCCTGTCAGCGGAGCCTTCCACACGCCACTGATGGAGCCGGCCGTGGAGCCGCTGCGAGCGACGCTCAAGGGCCTGGACGTGCGCCGGCCGGAGATCGCCGTCCACTCCAACGTGGACGGCAAGCGCTACATGCACGACAAGCACGTGCGCCGGCTCCTGCTCAAGCAGCTGGTGTCGCCGGTGAAGTGGGAGCAGACGCTGCACGAGCTGTTCGAGCGTGGCGAGGGGACGGCGTTTCCGCAGACGTACGAGGTGGGGCCCGGCAGACAGCTCGGGGCCACGCTGCAGAAGTGCAACATGAAGGCGTACAGGAACTACACGCACATAGACGTCACTGTGACTGAGGATGAATGAGTAACAGCATAGAAGTAGGCAAAGACAATGTGCTCATATTCCCAAATGCCTACTACAGAAACACAAACACACACACGTATGTAAAAGACTGGATTCACGTGGGTGTCAATAAACAATATGACAGAACACAATAAACTTTTTTACTCAAAGATCAATATGTCGATCAATTACAATGGACCTCAAGTAGACATTTTGAAGTCAATACAAACATAGTGATTAGAATTCAGATTTTTTTTTTCAAAGCTATTTTTATTGAACAAGTTTAAATTTGTGTTTATAATCACATTCAAATTAGGATGGAATTGAAAGTCCAGCTTCCCTGATGTTGGAACACATGATTCTGTTTGATAACAAGCGTGGGGGAGGGATACACACACACAGCCGTTGTCCTTTCACTTAGCAACAGACTTTGCCCTCATAGAACAGGCTGTGCACCAGCAACAGCCACATCAAAACACTCTATGATGTACACAAATACAAAACAGTTGTGAGCCAGCACTTCAATACCATTCAATTATCCATGCAAGAAAGAACATTTGGAAAACAAATTAAATATATTCAATTATATAAAAAACTAAACAAAGCAAAACAATCTGCGGGCTAAGGCCAGCTTATAGCCCATCTGTGCGAGGATCAGTCCTTTTTCAGTTCCCAGAGTGCAACGCAGACAGCCGCCGTGGCCATAAGTGCAGTGGACACCAGCAAACCTGTGGTCCAGCGCTGACCAGAAAGACATAAACTGGACACCTGTGTGGGATGGATGAAGCGGAAAGTGTTCCCTGTCAGAGGATATGTCATATGTTCACATGGTCTTTGGGCTGGCCACAGGCAAAGACTGGAATTGTGGCAAAGGAGTATTATTATTTTTTATTTTTTATTATTTGGAAATGTTTCAGAGTATAATTGTATCTCTATAAAGTTAGCTGGACACAACATCACATGGCTAAAACAGAATAATTTATGTACTCTGTACTGTGTGTGTGTGCGTGTGTGCGTGCGTGCGTGCGCGCATATAGATCTTTAATGTCGGCGGTCCTTACCCAGACAGGCTGGTTGTTAATTAGAGGATTCAGCCACAGTTTAGCCAGAGCAAAGACATTTCTGAGACCCCTCCCCTCCGTCAAAAAGTAACGCCTAGAGGAGATGATAAGAGTGAACTTCAGCAAGCTATGAAACTTCCATTACATGTCAGATTACCAAAGAATGCACACACTGAAACAGTGAGACATCTATGGTAAATTCTGCCAGTGGACATATGTATCTCACTTCATTGTAGATCTGTGTACTGTGTATGTGTGTGTGTGTATGCTGAATAGACCCTGCATACCTGTAGACTCTGGCTCTGATGAAGATGTTTGTTCTGTCCAGCGGCTGCAGTAGCCGTTGGTCAGGCAGCCGGTGGGCCCAGCGCTGGTTCAGCTCATCTCCTATCTGGGCCAGCTGCCGACCAATGGTCCGGGCCTCCCTGCCATCCCAAACACCATCACAGACAAGCATGTCAGGAATGTCACCTGAGATATTACTAGCAATTGCCAATTTGCCATCCCGCACTACCCCAACCCCAATACAGAGACGTAGGTAAGGGATGTCACCTGAGGTTTTACCAGCACCCAGCCACCCCAAACACTACTCCTATGCCTATACCCCAATGAAACGGGTAAGGGATGTCACCCTAATGTACTACAAATGCCACCCCTCACAGCAACACCATTAATGAAAAAACAAACAAACAAACGAGTCACGTGAGATGCCATCCCTGCCAGTCCAAACAGCCAATGCCATCACTGAGATACATGTCAGAGATTACACTGAAGATCTAACTAACACATGGGTGGCGAACCTGCGGCTTGGGAGCCACATGCGGTTCTTTGCCTCCTCTTGTGCGGCTCGCCCCTGCTCAAATATGTTCTCACTTCCCTTGGAGATTTTTTTTTTTTTAAATATATTTCTGATAAATCAAAATACATTTAATTATTTGACAACACTGTCAATAGTTAGGCTACCAATGATTAGATTGAAATAATTTTACTGTCGTGATGGATAGGAATCTAGCCCCAAAAGAAACATACTGTAAGCAGACACATTTGGTTTTTTTAGTCAGGTTTAATGCTACTGTTGCAGTCAGGAAAACGTAGCCTGAATTTAAATGCAAATCGAGGAACACAGGATATTCAAAGGGAGGATTTGTTGTTTGGAGCATAACGTGTCTAACCAAAATAACACCGTAAAAATGTGTTCTACATTTGTTCTACATGTGTTCTATGTTAGTTTGGTACTTGGTATGCCAGACTTAACTGATGCACAAAGCTTCAAACCTGAAAATGTCTCAAGAGTTTTCTAAAAGACACTGACCTTCGCAAGTACAAGGTCAATGGTAGGCTTTTTAAACGTCAGTCAGAGAAGCAGACTCGTTTTCTTTTTGTTCATTTTCTTTTCGTAAATTAACGGAACATGGTCACATTGGTTGTTATATTGGAACATCGCTCATGCTAATACGTCATTCAGTGAGGGGGGATTTGTAATGTGTCTCAGATATTTTTGTTGCTTTGCTACTCATTCCTAAAAATGATCATTTGTAGCATCTGCCAAGTGTCTCACTTTAAATGAAAAGGAGAAGAGCTATTTAAACTGCAACTCTATGTCTCATTAGGCGTAGGCCTGTAAGTCACTGTTGCTGTTGTAGTGTGGCCATCTTTTCTGTTGTGCAGCTCTTTTGAGTGGTGTGGAAATGTTTTGGCCCTTAATGACTGGTTAGCCACCCCTGAACCAACACATACAAAACAATGCTTCTCATAATGTAGAAGACCTTTAGAAACTTTTTTCTTTATATATGTAAATACACGTTTTAAAATATCTCTTTGCACCTTTTTTATTTTTCCTGATTTGACTTGTGTTTGTACCTTGTGGTCACGTCAGATAATGTGCCATCCTCCAGCTCCACAGGACCAGCCTGGAGAGTGGTGGTGTTTGGAGTTGGTCTCGTTTGCTCCACCATTTTGTTTTCTGAGCGGGGGGAAATAACACAAAAAGTGGACATGTGGGTAAATGGCACATACATGGTTAGAAACACCAGTGCCCTGTGTTTGTGTGGATATGGATGAAAGTCTGTTGTGGGGTGTGTGGGTTGTTGAGATCTTTATCACCATACGGACAGTGCAGTGTGTGTGTGTGTGTGTGTGTGTGTGTGTGTGTGTGTGTGTGTGTGTGTGTGTGTGTGTGTGATAGTGAGGGAGGGAGGGTACGACACGTGAGTTCCAACGGTCCAGTTACCTTATGTAAACACAAAGACACGTGACAACAGGTGTGTCCCCATGGAGACATGTCGCCTGAAGCTCTCCTCGGGTTAAAACAATGACTTCACTGACACCAGCATTTAACAACCTCATTCTCTCTCTCTCTCTCTCTCTTTCTCTCTCTCTCTCTCTGTCTCCCTCTCTCTCACTCTCTCTCTCTCTCTCTCTCACTTACACACACACACATACACATACATTTGTCTGTTTTCTTGTCTTTTTTTTATCTCTTCAGGGATTTCAGTTTCAGAACCCCCGAAACCTGCGTCATCTGTTCCCCTCTTTCCTGTTTGACTTTGCATGAATAGGCTCTGCCCTCTCTCTCTCTCTCTCACACACACACTCTCTCTCACACACACACACACACACACACACACACACACACACACGCACGCACTCATGCACGCACACACACATGCACGCACGCACACACTCACTCACGCAAACACATCATGAGCTCATGTTTGTGTGAGAGCACTTTGATGCAAATAATTTCTGTCATTCTGAAACTGTTCCAACTGAATTTTCCTTCACAGACTCAATGGTACAAGACTGAAATCAATACATGACACATATATATATATATATATATATATATATATATATATATATTTATATATATATATATATATATATATATATATATATATACACACACACACACACCAGGCTACATTTTTATTATGTCAGCCTAGTCAAACACTGGAAATAATTCTAAATTATTTTTTAGATGTTATTGGATGTTGTTATTGATATAATCAAGAATGAATCCATCAACCGCCACTCATGGACACATCAAAACATGAGGGTGATGTCATCATTATAGCCAGCAACTCAAACAAAAGGTGACATTGAAGATAGCCATTTTGAATAAACTGTTGATTCTATTGTATCTTGTATTTAAAAAAAAATATATATAATAATAATAAAATGAAAGCAATACATATACTGAGGTTATTATTTTTTTTAGACTACGGCGTTCGATGTAAGTCACAGAATCAACAATAGACAGGTGCAAAAAAGCCCATCTTACCTGATTGTTTAGATTAAAGTGAACGCCGCCCTACGAAACAAACAATACATTATTTACAAAAAATACTTAATTATATGAACTATAAAATTATTATGCATTGATTTTAAACAACGTAAAGCAGCACTTACAGCAGCGTTCTTTAATCCGGTTGTTTTCAGGTGTCTGACACAATGCAATGATGTCAACTTCACCGCCACGCCCATACGCACCACCGGCCAGGAAGTCCGGGTAGTTATTACCAGAGCCAGTAGAGGGCGACACCGATCTGCTTATCGGCATAAAAATGTACACACATGTTTTTTCTCACTGTGACCAGTGGCATGCTTGTATTTATGTGTGAACATATATTACATGTTCACATTTATTCGTAACCACTTATTACACATGGCAGGGTTGGTTTACAACTTTTCAAGCGAGAAACGGCTGCTGACATGATCGAGCCCCATGGTGATGTTGTGCAATGCAAAATTCACTTTGACATTTGTGCGTCCACGGTTGCTAGGTTATTCACCCGGAAGTGGACCATTTGCGTACTCATCTCTGATCCCAGTTGTCTGGCGATCAATAAATCAAGATAGCAACTAGCATCCACCCTTGAACAGAATTTTTGGAAATTAAGCATTGCATGTTATGCATAGGTTGAAACTATTGGTTATTGTCGCATGTCGTCGTTTGTGGAAAAGACATATTTTCTCAAGCGTTAACATCACTGGATGAAAATACTCCTGCCTGCAGGTAGGTGCCCCTCTGAAGGAAAGTGTTGTTGATCACATCACTTCACCCACATCTGAGAAAAGGGTATGGCAGCATCATTGCCGCACTGAGTTACCTCTAACATTTCAAACGGATGTCGTTTTATTTATATGACCTGTGCTATGAGAGTGACATGCATTTGTGTCTCCATATGAGATAACGACCGAAATATCAACTCGAGAGTAAAGAAGCTAATAGCTAAAAAGCTAGCTTTTATGTGTACTCACTGTCCAGTGATGCGGAGGGTACTGTGTTTCAGCCCGGGTTGGTGCCATGGCTGGTAAGGTGAAGTGGGTGACAGACATTGAGAAATCTGTGCTTATAAATAATTTCGAGAAGAGGGGATGGATCCAGGTTGCTGAAAGTGAAGACTGGAATTTTTATTGGTAAGCACCCAAAACTAGAAAGTATATATTTCAATCACCTTTAAGACACCCAGTTGCATTTGAACACAAATAGAAAATATATTTGTATTTATATATTTTTCAGGATGAGCATCCAGACCATTAGAAATGTATTTAGTGTGGATACCGGCTACCGCCTCTCAGATGAGCAGATGGTCAACCACTTCCCCAACCACTATGAATTGACAAGGAAGGACCTCATGATCAAGAACATCAAACGCTACAGGAAGGAACTGGAAAAGGAGGGGAGTCCTCTGGCAGAGAAGGATGAAAATGGAAAATACATCTTTCTAGGTGTGTGATTCAGGTTGACTAGTAATGTGTGTGTGACATTTTGCTTGTGCATTCATGTGGCACTATCTGTAATCTGTTAGCCTAGAAATCTAGATGCACCCTAGTGGCAGCAAATGTATTTGCTGCCAGGGTAGTAATCTGTAACTAATAAATTGTACGTAGTTTCTGTTAAGGAGTATTTGCTTGTCCTTTAGACACTGACAGGTTTTAAAAAAATGTGGGCTGAAACAATCCCCCCTTGTCTCCTTTGGCTTAGCCCTCCACACAACAGCTGATCTATTCTTTCCAGTATTCCACTGTTCATCCTCCTCATCCTCCTCTTTATCCTCTCTCTCTCTCAGATTTCGTCCCAGTGACGTTCATGCTCCCCGCGGACTACAACCTTTTTGTGGAGGAGTTCCGGAAGAGTCCGTCCAGCACGTGGATTATGAAGCCATGCGGCAAGGCACAGGGGAAAGGCATCTTCCTCATCAACAAACTCTCACAGATTAAGAAGTGGTCTCGGGACAGCAGAACGTCAACGTAAAAATCCTTCTTGCCCATAACCCCCCACACACACACACACACACACACACACACACACACACACACATACACACACACAATCAAAAATATTTCTTGTACTGTGTCCAGCTATAAGGTAACCTAGTAGGATCTTTAGGAGTACAAGCCATAGCAATGATTGGCCTTTACTGGCCAGGTGCCTTGGAGTCTGAGCTGTTTGCCTAGCATTTGCATTGAGCTAAAATATTAGCATACTACCTTCTTTCCTGGGTCCTGCAGCTGAATAATGCCCTGTGCCAGATATGCTAAGGCAACTTCAATTTTATTATGTTGCACTATTATATCATTTCATTTGGACATTGTAGGCATGCCCTGTATTCTGAGATAGTCCTGTGGGAGAAGAATAATTTGTAACATGTGTGTCACAATAACATTAACAGACTGAGCTGGATGCCAGATGTTTCTGACCTCATCATTTGTCTGCTTGTCCTTCTCTGCTGTCCTCTTAGGTTCATGGCTGCATCAAGTGGCAAAGAGGCCTATGTCATTTCCCTGTATATTGATAATCCTCTGTTGATTGGTGGAAAGAAGTTTGACCTGAGATTGTACGTGCTGGTCACTACGTACAGGCCTCTCAAGTGTTACATGTAAGTTAACAATGAAAACTAAAACAATTTAACAACAATTGAAGTCAATAGATACCTTTGAGGCTGCACAGTTCATTCAAGAATGTGAGCTTTTTTGCACAGGTATGATTCATATGAATGGAAATGGAATGGATTTGCTGAAGGTGATACATAGATCTGATAACCTTTGAGTCAAGGTCATTACTAGGTCTCGGTCAATACTAGGTCATTCACAAACCCCTCTTCAGCTCCTGGTGTCTTGTCTTTGTTTGCAGGTATAAACTGGGATTCTGCAGGTTCTGCACAGTGAAATATACTCCCAGCACTAGTGAGCTGGACAACATGTTTGTGCACCTGACCAACGTGGCCATTCAGAAACATGGGGTATGTAATTAAACAACTTGAACTGTGCAGTAGCTCCACCTGAACTCTCTCTCTCTCTGTGTCAGCAACTGTGTTCTAAGGCATCCTGAGTGTGTTACGTTAACCTACTTCTCTTTGTGTACCTTTTTTTTTTAGGTAATTTCGCAATTAGTCATTCAGTCTTTTCTGGATGCCTTACAACTTAGGGCAGAGTATTTAGTGAAGGTCATAACAAAGACATAATAATAGTAATGTAGTAATTTTCTAAGCACTAGTATGCACTGCTGGAGTCACCAGCTATGCACAATGTAGTTCTGTAGTTCAGGTTGGATCATCATGAAAGAAAATCTTTCATAGCACCACAAATATATACCCAAAAGATATCAGTTAGCATGTTAGCAAGTATTTACCTGTTCCTACTGTGCTGTTGTTGGAGTTTAGATAGTTAGCATTGTTAGAGTGCTAGTTTTAAACCAAAACTTCATACAGCTGCTTTAAGCTAAATATAACCTGCTTTGTGTGGACGCTCAGGATGATTATAATCACGTACACGGGGGCAAGTGGACAGTGAGCAATCTGCGTCTGTACTTGGAGAGCACCAGAGGGAAGGAGGTGACCAGCAGACTCTTTGACCAGATCCACTGGATCATGGTGCAGTCTCTGAAGGCAGTGGCCGTGAGTGGACAGTTGACATGTAGTCTGTTGTGCACACACACACACACACACACACACACACACACACACACACACACACACACACAAAATACAAATCCAGCTGTTTATCCGATGAACCAGACCCTTTGTGAGTTTCTTCTTTTTTCAGTTCTTTCATTTCATTGTTCTTTTAGAGAAAAGGGAACCTTTAGTCATAGCTAAGTTTAGTTTCTCAGGAAGTCATGCCCCAAAATCTTTCAATCCCCACCCCACCCCTATTCTTGGTCTTTCCACCTCTCACACACTTTTTTCACTCTCACTTTTTCTTACTCTGTCTTCCTCTCTCTCTCTCTCTCTCTCTCTCTCTCTCTCTCTCTCTCTCTCTCTCTCTCACTTTCATTCTCTCTCTGCTTACAGTCTGTGATGAACAATGATAAGCACTGCTTCGAATGCTATGGATATGACATCATAATTGATGACAAACTGAAACCATGGCTTATTGAGGTAGGTGTGTTTTACACACACACACACACACACACACACACACACACACACACACACACACACACACACACACACCCCCCCACACCCACATACACGCCTATGAAGATTGTCTCCAAGTTTCAGTATTGGTCCCTGAGTAGGCCAGCACCTCAAGCACACAAAGATATATATAGCCTACAGATATAGTTGTATATATAGTTAATAGCATTAGCTATAAACACCATGATATTTGCATCAGATACCCATTCTCAGTTTGCCTATATACTGTATATGCCCCTATTAAATAATCTGTAAATAAATAAATAGTAAGTACAGTAGTAGTTGATAAATTAGATATTTTATATAGATTTAGTAAACTCAAACTTATACACATACAGACACAAACACCACATCCCTGCTCCAGTGATGTTAACAGAGACAGAGTTGTGGTTCACTTGTTGTGTTGGTAGCGTTCTCTGTACTTCTCAGATGCATTTTATATGCATATTCTAGCAGTGAAACAAACAGCATGGCCTCTGCCAAGACAGATGCCCTTAAGGAAATGTTTCTGTGTCTGTGCACATGCACACATGCCTTTGCGTGTCTGTATATGTGTGCACCTTAAAACATGAGCTTGTGTACACAATCAGGTCACACACTGCAATTATCTGAATCTTTTTTCCTCATTGAGTATTGAATAGAATAGCCTTTATTCAAAGCCTCTATCTGTGTGTTTGTGTGTGTGCGTTCATGCGTGTGTGTGTGTGTGTGTGTGTGTGTGTGTGTGTGTGTGTGTGTGTGTGTGTGTGTGTGTGTGTGTGTGTGTGTGTGTGTGCTAGCAGTTTGGCTTGGCTGTTCTCTCTCTCTTGTCTCCTGAGGGTGGGTCAGTATTATCTCAGGGCTAAGAAGTCTATTCTGAGCAGAATGGCTTGCATTCCTCAGCCAGCCTGGAGTTAATGTGTAATAAGTCCTCATTGGCCTCGCTCCGCTATCAGCTACTCATATTGAAAGCATGCTAACGTAAATAGTGCAGCACAGCCCTATGGGTCATACAGGCCAAAGTGTAAGAGTTTTGCACATTCTTCTGTGTTATATTTGTTTGTTATCTTGATCTTACCTCATCTGTCCTCATCTGATATCTATAATCCATAATTCATGATTTTTACCATATTAACTAATTTGTTGGGAATACGTATTTCTGTAGTAGTACTAGCAGTAGTAGTGTGTCTGTTGTTGTCCCTGTTGTTGTCCCAAACAACTAGCACTAATATTAGTAATAATAATAGCAATAAAAGTATTTCAGAAAGTATCAAAGTATCTTATCATATATCATATCATATGATTATGGTTATGATTATGGAATTTAGCAGACGTTTATGTCTAAGGCGACTTACAAAATAAAACAATACAAAAGTTGAAAAAATTAACATAATTTATTTACAGTTTTTTCTCTGCCTGTTACTCTCTCTGTTGTGCATACCTCAGGTAAACGCCTCTCCTTCACTCACGTCCAGCACAGCCAATGATCGCATCCTCAAGTACAACTTGATCAACGACACACTCAACATAGTCACCCCCAACTCTGAAATTCCAGACTGCCGATGGAACCGAAGCCCGCCCAAGGAGGCGCTGGGGAATTACCAAGTCCTGTGAGTGACATTTCCCCTGCACCAATCATATCACGGACACCACCTGACTGAGCCCCCCCCCTTCCCCTTTTTTCTATTTTGGGGATAGCCCACACAGGCCAAAATGTTTCCTTCGAGCCGGATTTGAACCAGCGACCTAAGGATGTCTGATTACACCACTACAGTCCTCCGCTCTACCAACTGAGCTATCGAAGGGCCTGAAGTCAATGAGTAATGGCAGGGTCATTAGAGTTGCACAAAAATCCGCTATATAAATAAAAGTGACTTGACTTGACCGGGTCAGAATCCCAATGCTGCTGTAGGATTTAATGTAGAATAGGATTATGTGGATACAATGATCTAAAGAACAAATTAGAATATAAGTATGATATATTGCAAGATATAATAAAACAAATTCTTTCAGCCCCTCTCTGTACAAACAGATGTACGAAAAGACTGGTGGTACCAAAATATGGAAATACATCATTTAATAAGCAAATCTTACAAAAATAATATAATATAATCATGGTTATTGAACAGATTTACAGTAGCTGGATTAACTGTCTCCACTGTCTCCTTTCCCTTCAGTCCCTTTTACTTCATGATGTGCATGTGTGCCTGATGCCTGTTCCTTTCCATCTCCTCACTGTCCTTCTCTCTCTCCCTCCCTGTCTTTTCTTCTTTTCACGGGGGGCAGATATGATGAGGAGCAGGCCTTGAGCGAAGGTGCGGACCGCGACCTCCGCAGCCGCTCGGGCCAGTCCCTGGGGTCAAAGGGCAGCCGGTCAAGCAGCGTGCGCCCCACCCCGGCCACCTGGAAGTGAAGTCACCGGTCGCCGACATTGGGCAAGCACCACCTGGCTTTCTCAAGAGAGAGAAAAAGAGAGAGATACATGGAGCAGGAGGACTAAGGGACCACACAGACTCTGACCAGGCCTGACTATCGGACACCATACACACACATACACACATATACACACATACACACACCCTTCTGCACACATATCCACACAAAGTAATTTGCACAGTATGCATGAAATACATGACCGAATCAAATATACCGAAAGGAAGATGTGCATTGATGGATGGATGGATGGACGGACGGTAGGATTTGGAAGAGGGATAAGTGGAGAGTGACTTCTTGACCAAGTGAATGAATCGAAAGGAAATGGAAATCGAGCAAAGCTATTAATAAGGTCCCGTCATGCATGAAAGGATACTGCCTCTAAGTGACATGAGGGAACAATCACCTGATCTAGAAACAGACCTTTTACACTGTAGACCCAATTTCAGTTCCTCTGCAGTATATGTACTGTATGTCTTCTTTGAGTGTATCTTCCGTTGGGAAGTTGGCCAGAGCATTTCTCAAATGCACCTCCTGTGTCCTGATAGTGTTTAGTATTCTTCAATGTCTGTTGTCGACCACACAGTGCATTAGAGAGAAATAAAGTATTTCTCAGTAACAGTGCATTGTAGAGGATCAGCAAGGAAAATTGGCTCCTTAGCCAAACATTCTTACATAACTTCATTTTTCTCAATTCTAACTGAGCTCATTGGTGGACCAAGGCTGCTGCTATTATTTTTGATGTCGCTCCCTGGCTTGTGAAATGTTTGTGCAAAGCAATCTTCCTGACTTTTAAGTTTTAGTTATCACAAGGTCAAGCCCTCAGGGGTTGACCTAAACAGGTTGTATCACCGTTTCTATGCCAACCCAGCACACTTACAGCTTCTTTACATGTCTCCATAGTGATGACCTTGAGCAGCAGTTCAGAATTTGGCCAAGGGGGTCCTGTTTGTGGCAAGTGGGATTATAGAGCACTGCAATTAAACATTCTTTGGTGTGTGCCCCCATACAGTATACCCAGCTTAACTCTTTTCCCACCTCAGCCACTAGTGTCCTGATAGTTATACTGTCAGAGTGTCAGAGAAAAGTTGGATTTTTTATGTTGGCCAATAAAATAACAACTTAGGCTATTTTGTACTGACGGTGCTGACTTTGTGTAATGAGTATTTTTGTTAATCAACGCAAAGACTACTACCGCATGGTGTGTGGTTGGAGTTTCACGACAAGAAAGTTACTTCAATGTTTTAATTGCGTTTTATGTGAAATGCTATCACAATCCTTGCTTCCACTGTTGAAATCAAAATTGTATGTAAATACTGAATTACAGAGACCTTTCAAAGGACTTTTTAAAATTATATTTAAACAATAGCATATTGCACAAGACTGTCAAGCATGAAAAGAAATTAAATGACTCATTAAACGTTGTAGTTTTTTGGGAGTTGGGTGAAGTTTAATATTTAGCCTACTCAGTCAAGCTCACTGTGTAGGCGAGGTCTAGCCTATGTATGGAATGAAACATGAACCTATTCTATTCTCATTACTGTATGGGTTCTAATTCTGTAATGTGTGGCAAAGCCGACGCAAATAGCAGCACGCCGTCCCCACCACACTCAACTCTCCCTTTTCAAGCGTCTGTACGAAACCATTGTTTCTTTCGAGCTATTCAAATCAAGAGAATAGGGCAGTTTAGTATGGCAGTTTTATTTTATAAAGGAAGAAACCCACATCTAAAATAACCACCAGGGGGAAACGTCATCTGTCAATAATGAAATCACTTGACCATGAACATGAAATGATTACGGGATGGGACAACCAAATGTTACTTTGTCTGCGGTAAAAAAACACAAAAAAGAAACAATGTAGCCTATAGCCTGATTGGTCATACTAAATAAAGCTGGTGAACTTATAGATTATAGCAACTCCAAATTGAGCATCTTAAGGCTATATTGCTTATAGGTCCTTGTATTTATTAGGCATATGTTTGATCTCAATGATACCAAAATATAACATATTTACACGTCTACTAGGCTACTACAAGACAAAACTACAAGCAGAAAGTTTGTTTGATTTAGGCTGTGGGGGATGTGACGTTGGAGAGGCGCGCCTCCCCTGGTCATTTGTCGACTGAGGAGTGCGGCTAAGAGGAAAAAACCTGGAGAAGAGAGAACCAACATTTTCTTCAGCCCTCTTTAATTTATCAATTCCATCCCCCCTGAATTGGAAATAAACTCGTCAAGGTAAAGTAACGTTTGCGTTTCTCTAGATCTTTCGATCGTTCAGAGTTTGCTGGGTAACCGAAGCCACTTTACTTTGCATCAGTCTTGCAGTCGGAGGCAGTCCCCAGGTCTATGAGGCTGGTTGGTAACTCGCAACTCGTGTGTGATTTGACACTGCGGCTCAGACCATTTTCACCTGGGACGTCAGATTTTCTAATGTTTCTTAAAATGTGTGACGTTATACTGATTTTGTAAATTAGTAATTTAGGGCTAATCCTCAGTCAAATTAGCAGTTGTACAGTTGAGCAGTTGTGAATGAATAGCGGATTGTTTAAAGTAAGTTTGGTCTCCAGATGGTTTTAATCTTACCTAGCTATGTTAGCTAACTAACGTTAACGTTATGTTAAATCATGGGGCATGGTGTATTTTTCCATTGGCTGCACAACAATCCAGTGTTTTGTAAGCCACGTTCACCTTAATACGTTGTAATTTCCCCCCTATATAAATTGACGTAGGGCTATGTTGGCTCTGACATTTTAGCCAGCTGCTTAGCTTGCTACCCCTAGCTTCGTTGTTGCAGTTTGCTTCTTGTGAAACCCAAAACCTAATGTTAGTCAACCTTGCCTGATTAGCCGTGGACAGTGTGTTTTATGTATAGAAAAAATAGTTGATCTGGTGATCAGTGACACGTCGCTTCGATGAAGCTCTAAAGTCCAGACTTTAATCAATAGGATAGAATTGATCTTGGATAGACTACACGCCGTTGCCTCTAACTTATGCGGAAAATGCCT
The DNA here is from genome assembly GCF_017589495.1 of Alosa alosa. NCBI lineage: Eukaryota > Metazoa > Chordata > Actinopteri > Clupeiformes > Clupeidae > Alosa > Alosa alosa. The sequence goes on from NC_063205.1 coordinate 14,968,384, forward strand.
ATGCAAGACTAACGTCAGTAGGGTTTTCATCGAGGAAGGGCGGGGTTGGGTTCCTTGTAGCCAAAGTGAAGTTATCTGTCTATCAGCAAGTGCCCGTACCTCACAAGTTAAATTGACAAAATGGGTTTAACTTGATCTATTTCTGAGTTAATGTCGTTGCATCTGAGTGGAAAAGCTGAGGGTAACACTGTCCAGTCTTTGTTCTTCCAACATGTTGGCTAGTATTTCATTGTACTTTACTTGAGAGCTTTTGGCTAGCACTAGATTAACTAATAGAAAATTCACTTGACACAAGTTTTGCCCGATGTAAGACGCATGTTTATCCTAGCCTGGCTCCTTCCTTCTGTTGGTTTTCGCTGAAAATATTTCGTTTAGGTCTGGTGGATATTCCAAGGACATGGTTTAGCGACAAACCTGGGTAAGTTAACTCCGAGTAAGTGCTAAACCTACTAATAGAAGAGCTGTATGGCTTCATTGAGTTAACTTATACCAGGTTTGTCACTAAACCACGTACTTGGAATAAGCTTACCCCCCAGGTTATACCAGGCGGTGTTTGCCGAGACATGTTATTTCTTTTCACCTGGCATAATAATAATGTAGTGGAAGTATGGAATGGATTTAACTAATTACTTTGATGGCCACCCTTACTTCTAATTCAGTCAATTGTTGCCATATGATGACAGTGTGACAGTCATTACCTTGTGAAGGTGCAGTGTGATTTTAATCTAAATTTGTGAGTTGTTGTTGGGGGGGGGCTAAACCTGTGATAAGATATACAGATAAAGGCAATGGGCCCTCTCTGTGCTGTTTGCCAGGTTTAAGTCCATTGATACAGCAAGTGTTCTGCTTAAGGTTACCATGTCGGCCCTTGTCCAAGTTGGCTGTGGCAAAGAGTTAACAAGTGTGAAAAACTGGAGCTGAGGCTGTAGTGAAAGCTCAGAGTCAGAGGCAGCCCCTGGTTCCTGCTTTTGTTGGCAGAGGAGGCCCAGTCCCATGTGCTGCCTGCAACCTGGGGGAACCACAGGAAGCGGCCAGGAGACACAACGCTTGCTTTTCCCGTGCTTATGGAACACCCCCGTTTCCCCCCATTATGAGGCCACAGGGTCTCTCTCTCTCTCTCTCTCTCTCTCTCTCTCTCTCTCTCTCTCTCTCTCTCTCTCTCTCTCTCTCTCTCTCTCTCTGTGTATATATATATATATATATATATATATATATCTATTTATCTCTTTCTCTCTCTCTGTGTATACGTGTGTATATATATATATATTTATCTCTATCACACACACACACACAGTCTCTTAGTCTCTGTCTCTCACACACACACGCTCTCACTCATAGGCACTCAGACATTCTCTCTTTTTTTCATACACACACACACTCTCTCTCTCTCTGTCTCCTCCCTCTTGTCATCATCTGTGGAACACACAGGAACTGTAACGCCATTGTTTAAAATAAAGTGTTTCGCTAGAGGGTTACCAGAGGTTATAGCTGAGTTTGATCGTAAGATAGAAGTCATCCGTACCTGCAGCTGTTGCAGCACGAATGGATATGAAACGCTTGTTCTGCCTGCAGTGTCAACTGTGGCTGCCACTGTAGCCCAGCCAGTTAGAGTGAAGCATTGATGGCACACAGCTGTTAAGCTGTAATCAGGGAATGGTATGTAAACTCTCATGGAAAGAAAAGCATGAAATTACGCACAGTTCCCACTGCAAGCAACTCTGGAGCTTCTAACAGGCGAGAAAGGGAAGTGCAAACAAATTGTGTAACCATGGAAACCATTTAAGGCTGCACACGCAACAATGTGATTGAGAGAAACCAGCAACTTGAGGATGTTAGGAGAAAATCGGCGTGTTGTGCCCATTGTGTCAAAGTGTTGAGTAGGAATTGGTTGATGCAGGAGCTGGTCTCTAGTTTGTTCTCACACATCAGCTGTGTCTTTTTCAGTGTGGTGATGCAAGTGTTGGTGCTGAGAACCAGTTTTGGATGTGCTTAGTATGTCATGAGAATTCAAGGAACTCGACAGTTAGCGATAAATGGTCCTCTATAGTATTGTATGCTGTTTCCCTCTCAGACTGAAAAGTGCATCCAGACTGTGTCAGCAGTTGTTGACATTAACTTTGACAAGCAGTCTAACAGGATTCATATGATTTTATAGGAGCCCCTCAAGTTCTTGTGATCTCTCTCTCTCTCTCTCTCTCTCTCTCCCCTCCCTCTCTCTGTCTGTCTCTCTCTCTGTCCCTGACCCAATTTGATTCCTCCTCCCCCCTCCCTGGCACTTTGGCACCTGAGGCCTAATATGCGATAAGAGTTTCATAGGATGACGCTACTCTGCTCGGCTGGCTTTCCAATTACATAACTGTACTCCTTTGTTGTTTGACGGCCGTATCCGTGGCAACGGGGGTTCTCTGGAAAGTCACCGGTGAGGGCAGGCTCGCCCGCCTGCTCTCCAGACCCAGGCCCTCTTAGATGGAAGCTATGCGGATCTCGCACACCAGCTGAAGGAAGAACTGGTCACACACACACGCTTGTGTGTGACCAGTTCTTCCTTCAGCTGGTGTGTGAGATCACGCTTGTGTGTGTGTGTGTGTGTGTGTCACCTTGGTGACCGACCGCATGTTGCCACACATTAATTTGGTGAAGGCTAATGTTTACCCATGTTTGGGAGGGAAGCCTGACATTTACTGTCTGCTGACAGGAGGCTGGAGGAGACACTGAGTGAGTCTGCATGGAGTAATGCAGATTGGAGCTTAATGCCAGCTAATGAGAGAGAACCTCTGGTGACTTCCTCCTCAGACTTGTGTGTGGGGGTGTGTTGGATTGGAGAACGTACTAATGCTTTCAGATTTTGTCCTCATAGCTCTCCATCTTTACTTTATTTGTGATGGTTTTCTCATGGTTTAGGAGGATTGAGAAGGACTGAAACGAGATAGTGTTCTTTCATGGACGTGCCTGTGCGTGTCTGTTTTTGTTTTTGTTCATAGTGTGTGTGTTTGTGTGTCTGTGTGTGTTTTAATGGTGGGTGGATCACATGTTGTGGTTCTCTAAGCTGTCTGTGGGCCTGTAACCAGAGGGTTTCGCAGGCTGTCATTGTCACACTGCCTGTGGTCTGACCTAGTAGGCTTCGACCCCCTCTAATGACAGAGGAGACCTCTGCACTCAACACCTCTCACGCTCACAGCTGTGTGTGTGTGTGTGTGTGTGTGTGTGTGTGTCTGACTGACTGACTGTGTTGTCGTCTGTTTGTTCACTAATGTGGTCATGGCGATTAATATGCTGTCTAGTGTGCTAGACCGATGGAAACTTGGAGGCTTGTTTTGAGTTGTTGGGGTGGGGATCAAGATCAAGATCCCAGATCAAGAACCATGAGTGAAAAAAAATGGACAGAGTGATAGAAACGATACAGAGAGAGACACACAGAAAGAGAGAGGGACAGTGACAGAATATTAGAGAAAGGACGAGAGAGGGGGATGGTCAGAAAGATAGAGAGAGTGGGAAAGGGAGAGGGTAAAATATGGAAAAGGTCACAGACGTCTCAGGCCTCGTCCCTGGAGTGGCTTTTAAAGAAAACAACTCTTCTGCCCCTCTCATGAAACCTCCACGTGCTCGCCGTCTCGGGGGACATCACCACTCCAACTTCTGGAGCTCTTTCTCTCTGTCTCTCTTTCTGTCTCTCTCTCTCTCTCTCTCTCTCTCTCTCTCTTCTCTATCTATCTCTCTCTCTCTCTTCTCTATCTATCTCTCTCTCTCTCTCTCTCTTCTCTATCTATCTCTCTCTTCTCTATCTCTCTATCTATCTCTCTCTTCTCTATCTCTCTCTCTCTCTCTCTTCTCTATCTCTCTCTCTCTCTCTCTCTATCATTTCTCTATCTCTCTCTCTCTATCATTTCTCTATCTGCCCTCATCTCCTCTCCTTTCAGGCAGGAGAAAGAAGATTAACAGGAGAGTGTGCTGTATTCCAGTGGCTGGCTCTCAGTCTTATAGAGTAAGGGAATCGTGTGTGTGTGTGTGTGTGTGTGTGTGTGTGTGTGTGTGCGTGTGCGCGCCCAGGCTCATTTGGTAGGCTATATCTTGTGTCAGGGAGTGAGTGATTGGGCACTGGGAGTCTCTCGCTGCCCAGATAAGCCCAGCACAGAAACATGAGCACACAGGAGAGAGTCTTGGCCCATTACATATGACATCACTCATGTGTTTCTAGGCAAACGGTGACCTTATCATGGCTTCCATATGTAATACATATGTGTACCTCTCTCTCTCTCACCCCACACACACACACACTGCTGTATTGGTCTCTGTTTTCATCAAAGCATGCACACACATAGCCTACACACACACACACACTCACACCTTAAAGTAGCCTACCTAAAGTAAACCTCCTTCCAGTGCGATGGACACACGGGTATCTTTCTCTCTCTGCCCTTGTGGAGACAGTGCTCTCCTGCCCACCTCCATACTGGTTGTCCAGTAGACCTTTGAAGCTGCTGTCGCGGTTTCATCACTATGTCCAGGGTTTGTGTGTTTGTGTGTCAGTGAGAGTGGGTGAATGAGGCAGAGTGCGTATTGTTTATTCAACACATTCTTTCAATTCTGGCGTAATCGGCTTAGCTCTGTTATCTCCCAGTCCTCTTTTAAAGAGGAGTTATGGAGATAGTAGCTCAGCTGTTGCTATAGTTGTGTGTTATGGTTCACGTGTGTGTGTGTGTGTGTCTGTCCTGTGTCCTGTGTGTCTGGGACTTTGGACCCAGCACTGGCTGTTCCTCCTCTGTGGGAGTTTTTCGACCGACAGAGAACGCTTTCTTCAACCGGTTCCGTTCAGAATTATTTGCACCTTAGTGCTATGTAGTGAACCAGCCCACATTTCCACCAGTTTTGAACCAAACCAAGGGTGTGTCATCAACAGTGGGTGTTGCATGCAAAACAAAAGTTAATGAGATGCATTAATGGGAGAATGATATGAACAGTTGTCCCGTAAAAACGGCAGAAATTACCAGTCTAAAATGCTAGTTAACGTCTGCAGTGTAATGCTAGTTGACTAGTTTTAAAACTCATGCTTTTAGCCTTCTCCCCTCTGAACGTTAAAGTGACAAGTCCACACCGATTCGCAGGAAAAACCATCTATTTTCTGGTTCAAGCTTTGAACCAAGGTGCCACGTTCCGAACCGTTTATTGTTTGGTCGCAATGCTCCACACGGAACGGTACCTGTTCTCTGTCGGTGGAAAAAGGCCATCAGTGTGGTAGTGTCCATGTTGCATCAGAGGAGGAACCTCCCTTGATTTCCACTCGCCCACTCTTTATATCACGTTATCCAGATCTCATGTCAGCTCCCTCAACTCCCACTCTGTCCATCTACTCTTTATTAGTGTGTGTTATTGTTTGATTTGGAGGATCCAGGGAAAGTGTGGGCAGTTTGAATTTCACAAATATAACTTCTGAATATCACAGATGTGCTCATTTGGAGTGCCCCTAAAACTCTTCAGTTCTGCTTCTCAGGATGATACGCCTATTAGGGCAAAGAGGAACTGACAAACTCATCTGTCAGGTGTTCCCTCACTTCCGGAGGCCACACACACACACACACACACACACACACACACACATACCTTTGCTATCTCTCTCGCTGCCTGTCTGTCTGGCTCTTTCATGTGATGATGACGCTTTCTCTGTTTCTCCATCTATATTATGTAGTACATTCTCTCTCTGTCGTCCTTGCTCATACAGTCAGTCCCTTCCTATCTCTGCCTGCCTGCCTGCCTATCTGGAGGGATGAAAGGTCATGTAAACAGATAGCTGAGCTTCAGCTGAAGGCCTCTTGCATATTCTGTACCGCCATTCAACAGGACAGAGCGGCCTCAGTAGATTTTGGCTTGTTTTTGGTCATTGCAATCAGCTGATATCACCCCCTCCCACTCCACTGCTCTCCACACAAACAAACAAACAAACAAAGGCACAGCAGAGCATTCCAGGTGCTTGTCGCCGTGCTCCGTGTTCCGTTGTTTCCACGGCAGCGATTGTTGAGGGCCCCAGAAAAGAACACAGAAGGGGCTGTCCGCTGCAAATGTCCGCTTCAAATGCAAGGCTTGCATGTGTGTCCACAAAAGTCAGGCACATTGGAAAGACACACGGGGCCTCCAGTGGCCCAGGCACAAAGCCTGAACATGCCTACAGGCCCTCCACCCATGTTGTTGCTGTTGCTGCATTTGGAAGCAGTAAACACTCACTGTTCCCTTAGTTTAGGAAGTGCTGGCAGCTATGGAGTCAGCTGAACTTCTGGCACATGATTGATATAGCAAAGTCAGCAGAGCAGGGGGGAGTCCTCACAAACACTGTGTTCAGCTGGAGATTAATTAAATGACCTCATATCAGTGCTGCGTTAACACTGGGTGCTTTATTGTCTCGTGTATGTTTTGCAATACACGAGACAATAAAGCACTTTTGTTTGTTTAGGTTTGTGCTTTGTGGAGTGTGAGTGTGTGTGTGTGTGTATGTGTATGTGTGGTCACACATGTTGATGGGCGGCAGGGCAGTCTTGCTGAGTGTGTGAGGGAGGCATCCAGAGAGCTTAGGGGAGCAGCAGGCTGTGTGCTGACTAAAGATGCAGCAGCCAGAAGTGCTGAGGCAGCTCACCTGAGAGACCAGACACAAAAACACACACACACACACTCTCTCTCACCACCTCACACACACATTGTACACTGCACCCCCCCTTTAGGCACATTACACACACACACACTCCTACAGTATGCACACACACACACACACACACACACACACATTTTTTCTGCTGCTGAATTGCTGGCCTGGATCCTGAGCAGCAAACCTCCTGACCCTACTGTGGATATAAACAACCCATACAGCGGAAATGGATCCTGTGCCCTTAGTGTGTGTGTGCGAGGGAAGGAGACCTAGAGAAAGATTGAGTGTGTGTGTGTGAGGGGGAGAGAGAGAGAGAGAGAGAGAGTGTGAGAGAGCCTGCAGAGCTGTATGAATGTGAAGCTGGAAAAGCCCAAAAGTAGTTTTCTGCCAGGCCGCTGTGAATGCGGCTCTTGTTCGGGGGGTGGAAGTCACCAATAATAGTTGCTCTATCATCTCCCCTCTGTGTGTGTGTGTGTGTGTGTTTGTGTGTGTGTCTGCCATGGAGTAGAGTGCAGCGTTAACCTATATATCCTCTTACTGTAAGGAGGCTGCAGCAGCAGTGATCAGAGAGCCTTAAGAAGGGCCCAGACGGCCAGATCTCCCCCGTAATCTCCCAGAGTCCCCAAAACTCAACAGAAGGCTGCGGAGATCCCCCCACTTAGGGCTCTCCCATACCAACACTCTGTTAAAGTGGCTCGCCACAGCCATGGGGTACAGGCAGAGTGAAGCGAACCTCATGATTTAATCATTTATTACACTACTACTACTGCTGCTGCTGCTGCTTCTGCTGCTGCTGCTACTACTACTACTACTACTACTACTACTACCTCGAAGAAGTCAACACACCAGCATAGGGACTGGCAACTGTTCAGTTTATGGTAGACACTTAGCTGTCACAACATTAAACCATTCATTAACATAGTAATAATAATGGCAATAATGGTATTAACAGTGCCTTTGTAAATCACATACCAGATGGTTTTGTCTGAAGTCACTAGTGAACCACCAGTGGGTTAAGATAAACAGCTTTTCAAGAGAAGTAAATTATCAAAATTGATGTCCATAGCAGGACTATAATTATAGGCTGTAACTTAAGCTATAGTTATAGGCTGTAGTGGTGTCAGTGCTTGTGTTGAATTGAAGCGAGCTTTTGGATTTTCACTGGAGCGGTTCTCTCCAGCTGCGCACGCAGAGGAAAGTTGGAGTGGGGCAGGGCCCGGAGGGTCAGCCGTTTTAAGGCATTAACTCTCTAGGGAAGGGATGAGCACCATGGACGCACCGGGGGGCAAGAGAAGGAGGATGAGGAGGGATGGGGAACAAGAGTGACAGATGGAGGGGAGGAGAGGGGGATGGATGGATAAAAAGAAAGAAAGAAAGAAGGAGAGAGAGAGAGAGAGTTAAAGGGGGGAGAAGAGTGACAGAGAAGGCTCTGTGTGTGGTGTTCAGCTGTGTGACACCACAACAGGGAGCGGAAACGTCCTCCGCAGAGTTTTTGTGCTCCAAGTGGAGTGTTTAGTCAGTCACACACACACACACACACACACACACAAATACACACACCATCGACCCAGTCCACTCCACTCGCTCTGTAAATCTTTCACTCGTCACACACATTAACGTTCACACAAACTCTGCACACACCACTTGACTCTTCCCCTGCCTTTCTGTAAACAAATTTTGTTTCCACACACTCACACATACCACGTACACTCATGTCAACTCATGAACCTTTCCTGTAAATTCTTTCGTCCTTTCCAAATACACACACACTCACCAGGTGTGTACACTGTTAAAACTGCACTGTTTGAGCTTCTTGAGTCAGCGTTCAGTAAAACAGGATTGTGTGTGTGTGTGTGTGTGTGTGTGTGTGTGCGCGCACTGATCAGCTCTGTATTGAGAAATGTCTGTGGAATGTGGGGAGGATGATTGAGTTGCCAGGATGCTGTTTTCTGAGAACAGCGATAACAGAGGCTCACGTTTCTCATTCAAATGCATTTTCCCTTGTCAGTTGCGGCTGTTTGTGCAGGGCTCCTGACCTAATTTCCTATCTTTTAGTATGTATTGTAACATATAGTCCTATGAGATTGCCCCTATTATTATTATTATTATTATTATTATTATTATTATTATTATTATTATTATTATTATTTATTTTTTTATTATTATTATTTTTATTTTTATTTTAATGCCATTTCTTAGAGTGCATTGCTTCCTCTGACCCAAACAGTGGTTTATGAATGAGCACCACTCTTTATCTCACAAAGACAGGCTGAAATCTACGTGGTGTGTTGAAATTATGAAGTTCCTATTGGCATGGTTAACAGAGTTTTGTGTGTGTGTGTGTGTGTGTGTACGCTTGTCATAGCCTACAGCCATCTGAGTCAGAGTCAGATGTGTGTGACTATCTGGTTTCCAAGGTTACAAGCCACTTGCGCTCTCAAGAAAGTGTGCGGACAAACCGAGCACAACGAAAAACAATACGGCTGTGAAATCTCTTCCTCCTCTCCCCTCCCTCTCTCGCTCGCTCATTTAATGGCTCAACACACATGTGTATGTGTGTGTGTGTGTGTGCATGCATGCATGTACTGTACGTGTGTGTGTGTGTGTGTGTCTGGCATGAGCTTCTAAATGGTGGAAAGTATGAGTATTCCCGCTGTAGCGTGGCGGTGCCTGTGGAGTGGGCCCCTGGCGACAGGCCGGCAGGATAAAGCCGCTTTAGAGGTCCTGCTGGACCAAGGGTCACGGCACCACTGAGAATGGCAGGAATTTTCATCAGAAAGTGTGTGTGTGTGTGTGGGGAGGAGGAAGCAGGAGGCGTGGGAGGCATAAGAGATGGGAGAGAGAAAAAGATGGAGAGAGGAGAAGAAAGCAGGATTGTTAGGGGCAGTGAGAGAGGGTGAGCAGGAAGAGAGGAAGGAGCATAGTAGGAGAGAGGGGGGGGGGTACGTGAGACTATTAAGAGTCCGAGTGGAATATCTCACACACTTGTGGGTCAAATGTAACACCAAGCTGGACTTGCATCATCAATTTGTGTCCCAAATTGACACCAAGATCTAACCATCCTACACACACTAGGGTTTATGCAGTGATACAGTTCTGACTGTGATTACATAATTAAGTTGGGTTTAGATGATGACCATGATGATAAAGTGTTACATTTGCTATGATGATGTATTATATTTGGTAGTGATGGCAGTGATAGTGTATTATATTTGGTGATGATTACTGCAGTAATGTATTATATTTGGTGATGATTATGGTAATGTATTATATTTGGTGGTGATTACTGTGGTAATGTATTGTATTTGGTGATGATTATGGTAATGTATTATATTTGGTGGTGATTACTGTGGTAATGTATTGTATTTGGCGATGATTATGGTAATGTATTATATTTGGTGGTGATTACTGTGGTAATGTATTGTATTTGGTAATGTATTACATGTGGTGTTGGTGATTGTGTGATAATACTAACTATGACCTTGTTCTGCGTGTTTCAGAGGACAGTGGGCAGAGAGGGAAGCAGCCATGTCTGGCACATATAATGACTCCTTGACCGATGTCTCCAGTGACAGCTTTTGGGAGGTACTGTATCACACACACACACACACACACACACACACACACACACACACACACACACACACACACACTTCCATTCGTCAAACCTCATCACATAGCTGCACACTTCATTTAATACCATTAATATCCTTTACCTGCACAATGCTCACTCTCATTCAGAAACTCACAGATTGAAGGCTCTGACTCTTTATGTTTGCACTCTCTAGAATGGCCTCACCTTCACACTCAAGTCAAGAATGTTTGCTTTTGATTCAGCTGACTAGTGTGTGCTTAAACTATCTGGAGTGTGCTTAAAAAGACAAATTCGTTTGAATTGTGTGTAATGCACTAGAGTTTGTGAGGATAAATGAAGTGGCACCTCTTTAGCTTAATTAGACACAACAAGTCGTACTACATGGCCTCAGAATATTAATGGGTGTACGTTCTGAGGGCTACAGGCCTGTTAAGGCCTGGCTACTGTTTAAACTCGGGGGTCAAGGGAACGTAGCACAGGTCAGGCTTACCGAGTTAGATGGTAAATTGAGAGTCTGGGAAAGGAAATGGTGTTAGCAGTGTCATTCGGCCTTCATCCTTGGATGGGAGTGATGGCAAAGCCGGGCCAATCCCTTGAAACAATGTGTATCTGTGTCTGTAAAGCTCTGACCAATATGCTCAGCCAGGCGTTGGTATTCTGGTCGCGATGTCCGTTGTATTGCTTTTGTACTTTCTTGGTGATTTGAGATTCAAGACTTTGTTGCCATAGAACTTAATGCATGACATGCATATACAGTGTGTGTGTGTGTGTGTGTGTGTGTGTGTGTGTGTGTGTGTGTGTGTGTGTGTGTGTGTGTTAAATGGAATGCATGTATGTAGCACTTTTCTTCTCCTCTGAGCACTCAGCACTTTACAGACCAATTGCTCACATCCACATCAGGAGCAGTTTGGGGTTCAGCGTCATCAACCTGAGCCACGTGTGTGTGGTGGCGGCTGCGTGTGTGTGGTGGCGGCTGCGTGTGTGTGGTGGCGCGTGTGTGTGGTGGCTAACCTATGCACCCATTGTGTAATGACCAGGTGGGAAACTACAAACGTACAGTGCGGCGTGTTGATGATGGCAACCGGCTGTGCAATGACCTGATGAACTGCATCCATGAGCGCGCGCGCATCGAGAAGGCCTACGCCCAGCAGCTGACCGAGTGGTCCAAGCGGTGGAGACAGCTTATTGATAAAGGTACACACACACACACACACACACACACACACACACACATATACATACTCACTCACACACACATATATACATACATACTCACACACACACACACACACACACACACACACACATATATATATATATATATATATATATATATATATATATATATATTACACACGCATACACACACACACAAATACATTGATAAAATAATTAGTACACACTGTACCCATATTTGTGTTCACACACACACACACAAATGCATAAATAAATGACTGTACATTCTTTACCCGTGCTTATGGCTATACATTAACTGTAATATTTCCTCTGGTTTTTTATTGCTCACAAAGATGCTTTTCACAGTAACACTGGATTCACACGCAGATGTATAGTACTAGGTCTTACCTCAGGCCAAACACACACATATATAAAACTTCTAAAAATACTGCGCTCACAAGGAACTGTCCCTTCCACAAATAGGCTCCACACGAGCATTCAGAGCTTCAGGAAGATGTGTGCTGGGTTGACCACAGAACGACCAGACAATCCCATGAAATTTTCACCCACTTTATGAGAGGTGTACCCACAGACCTATTTAGGATACAATCAATGTCAGGCAAACAACTAACACCACACACAGGATCACCGACACGAGGCTTCAATCAAAATTGTGCCCATTTTCAAAGTTCTCAATGACATACTATATCCATATTACATCTATCTCTCTATCTCTCTATCTCTCTATCTTCAAAGTCAGAGCTTGAGAGTGCAGTTGCAATGCCCAACTGTGTACTGAGAAGTCTCTCAGAATCAAATATGTGCCTCAATTTTCACTATGGGGCAAACAGGGTATCGCACCCAATGACTCCAGGTCTAGTGGGTGCGTTAGTTCCAATAGAGTATCAGTCCTTCAGTCTAGAATGAACTCGCACACCAATGTTGCCGATGCAATTTATTAGTCCAGTCAGTGGAAAGTGCAAAATGTTTTCGGTCCCATTCAGACCATCATCAGTGCAAGAATTTCAATTGTCACTACTCTTCCACTCAATAAATGCTAATTAATCCATGCCAAAATGGGTATCCTAGTGAATGTGATGCTATGCGTAGTGATGCTTGTCAGTGTGGTACTATACACAATATATAGCTATGGTATTGATATCCCTGAATATATCATAGAATGTTTGAGATCGATAGATTGAGAATAAATCTCCACTCCTCAGGGCCGCAATACGGAACCCTGGAGCAGGCGTGGATCGCCGTGATGACGGAGGCCGAGAAGGTGAGCGACCTGCACATGGACGTGAAGTCGGCGCTGATGGGTGAGGACTTTGAGAAGGTGAAGAACTGGCAGAAGGACGCCTACCACAAGCAGATGATCGGCGGCTTCAAGGAGACCAAGGAGGCCGAGGACGGATTCCGCAAGGCCCAGAAACCCTGGTCCAAGAAACTCAAGGAGGTATGGCTCATTCATTCAGTCACTCTCTCACACACACACACACACACACACACACACACACACACACACACACACACACACACACACACACACACACACACACACACATACACAGGCTGAAACCCTGGTCCAAGAAACTCAAGAAGGTATGGCTCATTCATTCAGTCACCTACTCACACTCACTCACTCACTCACACACTTTCTCTCTCTCTCTCTCTCTTTCTTTCTCTCTCTCTCTCTCTCTCTACACACACACACACACACACACACACACACACACAGGCTGAAACCCTGGTCCAAGAAACTCAAGAAGGTATGGCTCATTCATTCAGTCACCTACTCACACTCACTCACTCACACACTTTCTCTCTCTCTCTTTCTTTCTCTCTCTCTCTCTCGCTCACTCACACACACACACACACACACACACACACACAAAAGCTTTCCCCTCTATGTGATTAATGCATTTTGTACATGGTCCCTGTACAAACTGAACTAAACTAAGAAAAGTATGTACTTTATAATTGGCGTATGAACCAATGAAATGCAAGCTGGGGTTTTCTGTGTCACTTTTACCACAGATGTTGCAAATAATCCCTGTGAACCTGCAAAAGCCCCCACTGGGGTCCTTTACCCCTTACCTAAAAATGTCTTGCTTTGACACCTCTTTGACAGTTTGTTTATGACTCAACGCGGTCTCATCTCACCTCGCTGCCCCTCCGCAACCAATCACAAGGCTGACGTCCTGCCCATGCTGTTTGCTTTAGCGCTGTTATCTCGGCCGTCCCGCAAGGTTAGTGACTGAACGTGACTCGTTCAGTGGCTGAGTAAATAGGCACCCCCCCAACCCCCCCACCCTCTCCATTTAATTCGCAGTGGGTTATTGACTTTCAAAGTCATGGCACCCCACAGAGGTCCCAGTTTCTGAGAGGCCATGATTTTCTATGGAGCTGCAGGAAACCGCTTGGATGACCAGAGCCGTGCTGTTGTGAAGCAGTGCTGCGGCATGTTGGAATGCGCGCAGCTGAAACAATGACCTCTGATGGTCCGATGACCATGGTTCCGGAATGGCTTTGTCATTATTTATTTATTTTTATGTCCCAGCCGCCATTTTCGTTGCCTGTTTGTCACACCGGACTTGATATGACCTTCATGACCACACTGTCTACTTGGCTTGTGTATGTGTGTGTGAGAGAGAGAGCCTTTTTCTTTGAGTTGTGTGTGGCTGGATGTTTGCCTCTGTGTGTGTCTTCCATATCCCCATTCTATAATCTGCCGTCTTCCAGGCCGGCAATGTGGGCTCCTCCTCCATGTGATGTCACAATGATCAACTGGACATCCTGGCATTAGCTGGCCACATGGACACACAGGCCTGGTTAGGGACGTCCGCTGGCGTTTATTAGGCTTATTTATAGCAACGAGCCAGGAATGGCAGACAGACGGGAACAGGAAATAGAAATAGATGTCCCCATAACCTGCCCATTCCTCCTGTCCCAGTACTCTAGTACAAACAAACTACTGTGACTACAGGAACACCTGATGCTTAAGCTTAGTTATTTATTCTTAACCTATTTGATGGCAACCAGAGCCATGTAGGCAGCATATGCATACTCACTATACAGCTGTGATGGTAGCTTAACTTTTTACCTTAATTTTTTTTTTTTTTTTCTGTCTTAATGTGCGAATCACGTCGCTTCGTCCAGCATTTTGTTTCTATATTTGTCAATTTGTTCATTTGTCAGTTTATTTGTCTGTATGTGGAGGGCTTTGGATTGCACTCTGTGCATACAAAAATGTGCAATATAAATAAATGTGACTTGACTTAACAAAAAATTCAGATCATTTGGTATAATTCCACCATGACTTCTGGACTTCTGAAGTATAAAACAAAAAAACGTATTCTTCAAAAGGCTTAAATTGTGTTGTACTGCCTCTGAATATTTTCTCTTCTCTCTCACATCTGTGATGGATGCAGAAAGGCATACCGTCAGTGTGGATGCAATCTGCTGCCTGAGGTTATATGGCTGTTTGTCATGTCTAATATTATTAGACAGGGCTTTCAGCAGATAATGGATGTTGTTTTTATTGGGCTCCTCTGATGATCAGTAACAGCGGTTATGGCAGTGACTGCACTGACATTGCGTTCCTTTCCTGTCCTCTCCTGAGTCATTGTCAGGGAGGTGCAGCATGGCTTTAACGATGTCTCATTGGTTATTTACAGAATTAACTCCCTTTGTTAGTGTGACTGCTGAGAAGCGTATGCATGCATGTTTTATCAGTGTTGGGTCAGATTACTTTGAAATGTAATCTATAACTGAGTACAGACTACACACCAATTTTTGTAATCCGTAACATAATGCATTGGATTACAAAAATAATGTACCGGTAATGTAATCTGAATACTTTTGGATTACTTCAAAATAAAAAAAAATAAAAAATTAAATACATTGAATAAAAAAGACACTCAATTAAATCAAAATCATTTTGTTGCTACACTGATATGTACGGAGACGGAGGTATGTACAGAGGAGGTGCACGGAGCATGTCTGACATTGCCAATGCACACCCACGCCCTTCTATAGCATTATGTAATGTTATTCTCAAAGATAGATAGATAGATAGATACTTTATTGATTCCCAGGGGAAATTCAAAAGGTTCAAAGGTAGGTGCATGATCCTTTTTGTCTGTTTCAGATGATTTGATAGAGAAAAAAAGTGTATTGAAAAGGCCCTTGACTCTGTGTTGGGGTGGCCCAACCAGTTATTAAGTGCAGTTTCTTTGGTTAAAAAGGTGGTGATGGTGATGAAGAGTGGTTGGAAAAAGAAACAGTCCTGTGTGATAGAGTGAAAGAGCACTCATGCTGATAACCCTGGGGGAGGAGGAGGAGGATGATGATGATGATGAAGGAGGAGTATAAGGAGTGGGAGGTGATAGTGGTGAAATTAGCACTCCTGCTAATGACAGTGCAGAGGGATAGTAATGTTGATTATGGTGCGGTCTTGTGTAGGTGGACACGATGAAGAAGGCGTACCATGCGGCCTGTAAGGAGGAGAAGCTGGCCACCAGCCGGGAGAACAACAGCAAGCTGGAGAGCAACTCCAACCCCGACGCCACCAAGAAGCTTCAGGAGAAGGTGGAGAAGTGCCAGCAGGATGTTCAGAAGGTATGTGTGTTTATGTATCTGTGTTTGTTTATCTGTGGGGGGGTGTGTGTGGGGGTGTGGTTGCACCTGCGTCTGTTTGATTTAGTTACATTGACTTTCAGTTTTTGTTAACCACCTCTCCACCACAGTCCCCTTCTTTTTATCTCAGATGTGTACATGTGGGATTTGCGGCATGTTTGCATAGTCCTGTCTGCATCTATGAATGATATCTGTGTGTCTGTGTCTGTGTCCGTGTGTGCGTGTGTGTGTGCTACCCCCAGACTAAGGAGCGTTATGAGAAGTCCCTGGAGGAGCTGGACAAGGTGACGCCTCAGTACATGGAGAACATGGAGCAGGTGTTTGAGCAGTGGCAGCAGTTTGAAGAGAAGCGCATCAGCTTCTTTAAAGAGCTGCTGCTTGATGTCAAGCAGCACCTGGACCTCTCCAGTAACCACAAGTGAGAGGCGCGCACACACACACACACACACACACAGACACAGACACACAAAAAGAGAGAAAGACACACAAGCTAGGCAGAACTGAGGTAGACATACGTACATGCACATGTAGGCCTGCAAGTATATTCTCCTAAGAGAAAAGATCCCATCGTTAGACTATGTGTGTATTGGCCATAAACTGATAAATAATAACACAATGGTGTTTAAATGGACAAACACACAAGCACATAAATGAAAAAAAAAAAAACACACACACACACACACACACACACACACACACAGTTAAGCTCTCCTTAGTTTAAATAATACCACAATGGTGTGTAAATCGGCAAACACACAAGCACATAATTACACACACACACACACACACACACACACACACACACACACACACACACACACACACACACACACACACACACACACACACACACACACACACACACACACACTCTGTTAAGCTCTCTCCTGTACTTTCCAGGTTCCAGACAGTCTACCACACACTGGAGGACACGGTCAAGTCGGCTGATGCCGAGGAAGACCTCAAGTGGTTCCGCAACAACCACGGGCCGGGCATGCACATGAATTGGCCCCAGTTTGAGGTACGCCACCCACTGGCAGTCCAGTCCAGTCCAGTCCTTTAAGGAATAAAAGCCTTTCATTGTTCAAGCTGTTCCAGAACTATAC
The DNA here is from genome assembly GCF_017589495.1 of Alosa alosa. NCBI lineage: Eukaryota > Metazoa > Chordata > Actinopteri > Clupeiformes > Clupeidae > Alosa > Alosa alosa. Next base: position 14,985,533 of record NC_063205.1, read on the forward strand.
CAGATAGATCTAGAATTAGCATTCGACCGGCATTTAAAATGGTTCCTTAAGTTCATTCATTAAAGAATCAAAATCTTAAAGTAGCGGAGCTCAAATCCCGTATTTCTTGATCCATCTCCTCAAAAAGCTAGTGAGGGCACTTAGACTGGCATGCAGTAGGCAATGAGAACCGGGCTGGAGTGTAGGGCTTGACCAAGCTTGACTCATCTAGTCCTCTGGGACTTCCACTTTCTAGGAGGCGATGAGTTGTGTCATATTTGCAGCATTTATGACTAGAGTTGTTCAACCCCGTGAGAATAGCTGCTTGTTATGCCATGTAAATTATGCATATTTATCTGGAAATGGAGCTAGGGTAAGATGGAGAGAACCTGTCTTTCAGGTTTGTTCATGCATCCACTCACTCACCTGTCACACACACACACACACACACACACACACACTGTGCCGAGCTGAGCATTCACACACATGGACACTCATGGTGCGCACACACACACACACATGCGCGCGCATCATGTAAATACATCTGAAGGCAATGTTGTGTACATATCCATGATCACAGATAAAATGATATAATTAAACACAAATGCAGTCGACCAGGAACACGCTGACCCCCCCACGACCCATCCACCCCCCCCCCCCCACACACACACACCCAGTAAACCGAGACTAAAGATACTATCTATACCAGCGCATAGTGTAAGGGAAGTTTAGCATGTTTTACACACGTGGGTTGTCCCATGAGCTGCTGATCCTCTACTGATACTCTGCCCTTGGCCCTATATCAGCATTGGGACCCGATGGAGCATCCAGACTGTCAGGTTCTGTTCCGTGACATTGGGACATGTTTGTAGAGGATTTAAAGCAAGCACTACTGGAAACCAAAGTCAGTATTTCTTATATAGCAAGTGTACAGTATATCAAGCTCATGTGTAGTAATAATAGAAAGACTACATTGCGTTCAGTTAACTTGATCATTAAGAGAGCGTGTGTGTGTGGATGTATGTGTATGTGCATACATGCATACATACATACATACATACATACATACATACATACATACGTACATACAAAAACAAACATACAAAAATCACTGGGTGAAATTTTGGTGAAGGAGATTGTCGGAAGAGATCAAAAGAGATGTTTCTATCTTAATGTATTGTCTAATGATGTGTTGCTTGATAAATGTGATTGAATGCTTTGTAGTGATTGGAAGCTTGTAATAATGGCACCACACTGTTGATCAGCAGACGCACACATTCTCCCAGCTGTGCTTTCTTCACTGTCCACACGAGGCAGAGTGCACCGGTGGAACTACAGTTTTGCATTGTGTTCCTGTTCTGTTCTGTTTTTAACAACCCCTCCATACCCCTCAACCCCCTATCCCCCACCCACTTACCCCCCTGGGGTTCCCTCTGGACCCCCCACCCCACCCCTCCTTCCTTGAATCCGATTTTGACAGAACATGGAGACTCCCTGCACACGCCTTAGTAAGAGAAAGTCCTTTAGAGTGAGTTCTGCTCCCTCACAGTGGTTGGCGGGTTCACACAGCTCTCTTGCTCTGTCTCTCTGTGCGTGTGTGTGTGTGCGTGTGCGTGTGCGCGTGCGCGTGTGTGTGTTGTTAGAGAGCTATGCCTCAAGGGAATGCAGTCAAATTAGAGAGACTATTGTCATAGAGAGGCCACAGATGCTTCCTGATATTAGAACTGTTATGAGATCAGTACAAACAGACATCATTGGTTGGGTTAAGTGTGTGTGGTGTGCATGTGTTGCGTTTTTGTGCATTCATTTCCAAGGGACATTCAATCAAGCAACTCAATCCAACTGTCATTTATTTTTGAATGGCTTTTGATTACTTGGATTGATTGAATTCCCCCCCTTACTTTCTCTTTCCTTTTCTGTGTATGGGTCTACCTGTCTTTTTCCCCCTCATCTTCCTCATCCTCCTCCTCCTCCACATCTCTCTGAACTCTGGGCTCTTCCACCCCTTCAGTCCTGGAAAAGTCTTGGCGCTGACACGGGGTCGGTCCTGACCTTCGGGCCTTCGTTTCTGAAGGTTAGGCCCGGCGGGCTCGCAACCCGGCACCGCACCACTGTTCTCTGATCAGCACTCTCTCTGGCCCTGCGGCATGTCACATGATGCCTGAGGTGTGACCTCCTGACCTTGTGTTGTCACAGTAACCCTGCCTGAGTTGTTGTCCTGGCAATTAACCCTATGACCTCTGGTGGTAGTATGATGTGTTCTGAGAGACCAATAGTCGTTTTTTTTTTTATTATTATTATTTATTTTTTTATTTATTTATACGTTTAGATGCTTAAGATAATTCATAAGCACCTATCAATAACAAATAAACATTTATTTCTGCCTTTTAGTTCCATAGGGTGCGGATCAGGATTTAGATGCCTCATAATGTTGTGCGTACGGGCTGTCTGCATGCATGGCCCTCTTCACTAATGCAGTGTAGGCCGTGCTGGTCAGGGCACTTATTGCTTCAAGGTGCTGGTGGTGGTTGTGCTGGTGGTGGTGGGTATGGGATGCTGGACGCTCCAGTTGGGCTGCACATATTAAATCATTGTGCAGAATCGCTCTGATTTGTGTGTGTGTGTGTGTGTGTGTGTGTGGAAGCACGTTTGAAAGCTGTCTGAAATCTCACTTCTTGTGCACTGGCTCTTTGTGGGTGTTTACTTATAACCAAACTTAGAGCAGGTGTTTTTTTATTTTTTTAATTTTTTTTGGTGTGTGTATGTTTGTAAAGGCACAGTGTGTGTGTGTGATGTGCATGAAGTGTGACTGACTATAGTAGACCCACATCAGCTTAGCCAGCCAGCAGATTCATTTTGGCTCAAAGTACCCACACTCACACTGAACATGAAACCTTGCATCGCCTGTTTTAATTTTAGTCCCCAAGAGGAACTACCTGCACATGCTGGTGTTGGTTTTGACCACGGCAAACTTTCTGTGCCTTTTTCTGTACGTGTGTGTGTGTGTGTGTGTGTGTGTGTGTGTGTGTGTGTGTGTGTGTGTTCTAGGAGGAGAGACTAATGCTTCTGGTGTGTGTGTTGTAGGAGTGGTCCATAGACATGAACCGCACGCTGAGTCGCAGAGACAAGAAAAAGCCGGGTGAGGGTGTGATGCTCACGGGTATCAGCCAAACAGGAGATCAGCCAGCCAAGAGCAGCAGCAGGTAAACCTTACACCTGAGAACAATCGTGCACACCTGAACATACCTGAGCATATAGCAGTATGCACCTGACCTGAGCCACTATCTGCACAGCCAAATGCACATACACAATTACCTACAATATCACGTCTGTTTTCTAAATACATTTTTACCGTGTTGTAGTCATAGATAGATGGATAGATAGATAGATACTTTATTGATCCCCAGGGGAAATTCAAGGTCTCAGCAGCATACAGACAACACAAACACATTCTTTGACAGCAGAAAGAGTAATTAAAGTATATAATATAAAAAACACAACTAAGCAATAAGGACAGTAGAAGATAAAGAATATGCTAAATATACTAAAATACAAATTATACTAACTAACACTTAATCTAAATCAATTCTAAAAAATAGTATCCACATGGTGGTGCTTTAATCAATCAGAGGCGCTTGCAATGACTGAGGCAGGGACTGAGCCTGTGATTCTCTGTGCATAGTAAGGTAAGGTAAGGTAAGGTGCTCTGTGTGAATGAGTGTCATGGTGATAGTGCAATGGTGATAGTGGTCATGGTGATAGTGCAAATGAGTAAGTCCAACAGTGCAACAATGCAGAAATAAAGTAAGGTAGAGTCTATATATCTATATATTTAACTATTTTAAGGTATAATTGTGGCCACAGTTCGGCTGTAGCATGGAGGGAGGGGTTATGCATATGTGCTAATATAGCACGCAAACAATGAGGCAAAAAGGCAATGGTAAAAGTGGCTAGTGGACAGACATGGAGGGGGTGAAGAGGCAGACAGACTATGCAGAGAAGTCTATCTCTCCTCTTCCCTTAAGTGAAGCATTGAACAGTCACTCACCCACTTCCTACACACATACACACCCATGCATGTTTGCTCATCAGTTCATCATAGCAATAAGGTGGAGAATCTGCATGTAGATGATGGACTGAGCAACAGGTAGTTGTGTAGAAAACACATTCTATTCTGCAATAGAAGAATTGACTACATGAAAAGACTAAAAAATGGAAGAATGTGACCTGCTCTGGGTCACTCCTCATTCTCACACACGCACGCACGCACGCACACACATGCTCACTCACTCACTTTCCTGGCCCTGTGACCAGACAGCCCAAAGTTTCCACTCTACTCGTGCGTGCGTGCGTGCGTGCGTGCGTGCGTGCGTGCGTGCGTGCGTGCGTGCGTGCGTGCGTGCGTGCGTGCGTGCGTGCGTGCGTGCGTGCGTGCGTGCGTGCGTGCGTGCGTGCGTGCGTGCGTGCGTGCGTGCGTGCGTGCGTGCGTGCGTGCGTGCGTGCGTGCGTGCGTGCGTGCGTGCGTGCGTGCGTGCGTGCGTGCGTGCGTGCGTGCGTGCGTGCGTGCGTGCGTGCGTGCGTGCGTGCGTGCGTGCGTGCGTGCGTGCGTGCGTGCGTGCGTGCGTGCGTGCGTGCGTGCGTGCGTGCGTGCGTGCGTGCGTGCGTGCGTGCGTGCGTGCGTGCGTGCGTGCGTGCGTGCGTGCGTGCGTGCGTGCGTGCGTGCGTGCGTGCGTGCGTGCGTGCGTGCGTGCGTGCGTGCGTGCGTGCGTGCGTGCGTGCGTGCGTGCGTGCGTGCGTGCGTGCGTGCGTGCGTGCGTGCGTGCGTGCGTGCGTGCGTGCACGTGTGTGTGTGTGAAATGCGTGTGTGTGTGTCGTGTGTGTCGTGCGATAATGTGTGTAGATCGGATGAGCACATGCAGTCCCAGGAGTACACTGGAGGAATGTCAGCCATCTCCCAACCCACCTGACCTCTGACCCCTGAGTGTTCTAAACATTCTCCCTCGCACAACACACATGTAAGGGACATGGAGGAGCATGGGTGATGGATGGATATTTTTATTTCATTTTTTATTTATCTGTTTTGTGAGCGGGGTGGGGTGGGGCAGGGCATGGGTTCGGCAGATAGGATGTGAGATTAGGACGTAGGAGTGTCAGAACAACAGCAACATAATGACATTTACAGTCACTATCGTACACAGCACTGAACGAAAACCTCTGTGCTTCTATTCAAAATTCATCTTTTTCCTTCATTTCCTTCATTATTATTTGCCTGATGCTCTGACAGGGTTTGTTTAATTTGCATTAAATCCTCATCGTTTTGTTTTTGCAGGTTGTCTTGTTATATTGTTTGTTGTGTAAACGTTCTGACTGTGAATTTGTTAGCTAAAGGAGCACCCCGTAGTAATGTAAATACTGGCCTGCATGTGTTCATTGATGTTCTCCATAGTCATCTCTCATTGGTCGAAGATGTCACTCTAACCCTCATTGGCTGATTTGAAAGCGAGTCATAATAGCTTTCCACAGTGGCCATTCCGTTCCGACATTGGTCAAAGTGGTGTGTTCTGTTGCTGACAAGTGCCATGTGATTGTTCCACGTTTTTGTGTGTCACAATGGCTACCATGTCCAGTAATCCCTCACTGTTATATGGTATTCCACGTCTTACCTGTGAGTCTGAAAAGTGTAACAATAGGTGTATGTGTGTGTCACCATCCTGTCTCTTTCCATGTTGTTAGCCTCGCTGTGCCTCGTAGCACAGAGCCTGTGGGCGCGAATCCATTTGAGGATGATGAGGATGCGGAAGAATCGCCCCAGGAACAGCCCAACAGCAGCCCGACAGTCACTGTCAAAAAAGACCAAGTTGCCACCAAAACGTTGGTGAACAGACAACTGTCGTGCAGTCGCTGCACTTCTTCGCCACTTGTGTCCTTCCTTGCATAGCTCTTTTTCTTTCCCCTCCATTTTTTCCTGTGTGTGTGTGTTGTGTTTCTTCTGTGGCTCTTTTTTCCCCTCCTCACTTGGTTGGGCTTTCTTTGTGGTCCCTGTTAAGTTTTATTTTCATCCCCTTTTTTCATCAGGTTGCTGTATGTTTCTCTGCATGGGCGTTCAGCAAACGAGTACACACTCACATCCCCTCCATCTTGTTCATCTATCTGCCTCCTGTGTACGCACCCACACATGCACGCACACACACACACACACACACACACACACACACACACACACACCTTTGTGTGTGTGTTATCCTTCAACCACCTAACTGTTTCATCTTGCAGAGTGGTCTGTGTGTGTCCAGCCTTGCTTCTGTTCAGTCTGACCTGCTAGGCATAGGGTGTTTTCCTTAGACACACACACACACACACACACACACAGATGTTCCAACAAGCACACTACAGTATACATTAGCCATCTGTCATCTCTGACAGTAGATAGGACTGTTCTAAATACAGAGTCGAATGTGAGTCCATGCCTAATTTCCATCTCAGATTTTTGACTCCAGTGGAAATCCCAAATATTTACCAAGGGGAAGAGAGAGAGGGAGCCAGAGTGTTAGAAGGGGGAGGGGTTGTTGGATAGGTGCAGCCTAGTAAACAGACTGTGTTAGAGAGACACAGACCCCAAAGTGTGATGAAGCTCATCTGTATTGGAGGTGGGTGTCCTCAGCCTGGCGGGTCTGACTGCAACAAGGCATTTACTGTGTTAAGTGTCGTATGTGTGTGTGTGTGTGTGTATACTGTGTGTGTGTGTTGTCTCCATGGGGACTGGTTTGGAGCTGCTGCCCTCTGCTGGTGGTGGTGAACCTGTCTCTCGGAACTCCAGGTGCTCATGGGATATGGCGTGGGCTGTGTGTGTATGTATGTCTATGTGTGTGTCATTATTTACATCATGATGTATGTCTGTGGTCCTGTTCAGCTTTGTTTGTGGTAATAACACGACTCCTAAATCCCCTCGCAAACAGCATCATTATAGCTGGCGTGACATTGGCGCAAAGGCTGAGGGGAATTCACTGTGCGAGGGGGGATTTAGAGCAGTCTCTCTGTGCTGTGTGTTTGTGTGTTGTGTGTGTGTTGTGTTTTATCCTGAAGGTGTTTTTTGTTTTGTCCGTCACGCTCCTGTCTAACTCCTTTTTTATTTCCTGGTTCCTGCTACTCTTGCCTGGCATGCTGGATGTCCAATAACTGACCGCTGATCTGCTGTGTCAGAACCCACTTAAAAAAAAAAAAAAAAAGGGATTGTGGTGTAAGGTGACGGGGATGTTTTGTGAGCTTGACCGTGTATTGGTTCTGTGACCGTGACAGTGCCAGCAGCGTGGATAAAACCCAGGACTGGTCGGACGAGGAGACAGGGAATCCCTTTGCCGGTGATGCCGCTGACGCCAACGGTAACGGCAACCCATTCGAGGATGAGCCTGTCTCTCCAGCCGTCTCGGTGCCGGTGAAGGCACTCTATGACTACGAGGGCCAGGAGCAGGATGAGCTGAGCTTCAAAGCAGGTACTGTCCACATCCTGCCAGCCCTTTATTCAAGTCCAGTTCTTGATCTTAAGTGTAGCCTTGGGACGTTCTAGTGCAGTGAATTATAGTCTATATCTATCTATCTATCTATATCTATCTATCTATATCTATCTATCTATCTCTCTATCTCTCTATCTCTCTATCTCTCTATCTCTCTATCGCTCTATCGCTCTATCTATCGCATTTATTTAAAGCATCTTGCTGTTTACAAATAAATGTTTTCATGATATGACCATAACACTCCCTTTCTTTGTTTCATTCTTTTTCTTTCTTTTGTTTTCTTTCTTTTCTCTCTCTTTCTCTCTATCTTCCTCTCTTTCTCCCTCTCTCAGGGGATGAATTCATTAAGATTGGCGAGGAAGATGACCAGGGCTGGTGCAAAGGGCGACTGAAGGACGGCACTATGGGTCTCTACCCAGCCAACTATGTGGAGGACATCCAGTAGTGAGGCAGACACAAACGATGAGAGAGAGAGAGAGAGAGAGAGAGAGAGAGAGAGAGAGAGAGAGAGAGAATGTATGTGTAAAATGGAAAGAGTAGGAGTCAAATACAAATCTGAGGACTGCTCACTAGTGCCCCCACCTGGTGGGATGTGGACTGAATATGCTGCATTGGAAAGCAAGGAGACGCCAAATTATACAAAGTCATCTCTGGTGTGGTTGCCGAGTCTCTTATCATACATACATCACCAGGTATCCTAACTTGCAAACAACTCACAAACTCAGTCAACAAATATCAACAAAACAAATCACTGAAACTGACTAAAGCCATTTGGGGAAAAATTGCTGAAAATTACTCACTGAATCCACCTGTAGTCACTGTTGAGCAATATATTATACATGCATCGTCATAAGCCCTCTACAAGTTTGCTGTCTCACTCGCTGTGTCATAGAAGATGCTGGACAAAAATTGAGCCAATAGATGTCGCCATGCATGCCTTTGACAAATTCAAGCCTTGTACATTTCAGATTTTATTATATTATTTTCAGAGTCTGTATTTTTATCATTCATGTCTCCACTGACTTCCTTCATGCTGAAAATTCAGTATTTTGGTTTTGTTGCATATCCAATTTGCCTTACACAACTAGGCCTTTACAGTATATCTTGAAGTTGGGAGAAAAGTCATCGAGGAAAAGCTTAACTCTTAAGTTTAAAAGTTAAACTTCCATATTCCTTACTGTACCTCAAAACAATACACACCACTGTGTGGGAGGATCATTTGTCCTGTTTTATGTTAAATAGCATCCGCCAAAACTCAGAATCTAAGGAAAATACATTTGGATATGGATGATATTGTACATTCTTATTTAGTGGAAGTAAATAGTCAACCCAGTGGTTAGAGCACATTTTTTATTTCTATATATCACTTGTCATTGACTTTGTTCAATTTTAACAGACCGCAGTTTTCAGAAAGTTGTAAATGGGAAACTACTCAAACAAAATCACATTTTTAGCCTGGGGACATGGCCCTGATTTAAACGATCAATTGATTGTACTTTCTCACCTATTGATTGTATTCTTTTGTCTGATGGTAGGCCAGCAGGGAAGGGTTTGAGTCCTATCCTGCTAGTCTGGTTAACTTAATAGAACTGTTTTCAGAGGGCATATATATATATATATATATATATATATATATATATATATATACACACACACACACACACACACACACACACACACACACACACACACACACACACACACACACACACACACACATAAGTCACAGTTGCGGTTTATAGTTTTCTGGGTTGATTTGAGCTATATATTGCTGTCTGAATGTTCATTAGGTTTGGTTGAAAAGACAGGCATGGGTATAAAAACATTTTTTTTTTTTTTATTCACTTGAAGCATCAACTTTATCCAAGCCTGCACTGGACTTTGCCTACAATTCTATGGGAGGATGCTCGCACTTGTGCCTCATACAGTTAGTGTTAGCAATATGCCACACACGTGTCAAAGATGATTAGCCTTTGGCTACCAGTTGATCCTCAACAGAAGTCATGTTGTGTTGTATTCTCCCTGCATGTAAATAGCAAAAGACCTTTATGAACAAAAAAATTGCATTGAAAAATAGAAACAAGACTTTTAGTTTGAAATGGAAGACTGTTAATTTATCAGCTGCCTTTAAGAGCTGTCTCTGATGGATGAATGCTGTGATTTATTTTCCCTTGTTTGTCCTTAAATCTGTCTGTATAGTAATTGAATATTTTATTGCTGCGGTCAAATGAATTTGTTGTTTTGTAACATTTTTGTATATATGATTTTGCTTGTTTTGTTCCTCATTTTGTTTTTGCCTGATAACTTATGAAGGTGAAACAAAATGACAAAAAAATCTATATTGTTAGTCTGGGAGAAATACATGATACTTGGACTGCCTGACTGGTGTGATTTGGCCTCCATAAAATACCGCCTTAATTGATATACAGAAGTTATTAAATAAAACTTAATTTACCACACACTTCAGTTTATGAAGTTTTTTTTTTTTTTGGCTTTTATATTGTGGGCTTCAAAGCATTTTTGCTTTTTGCTCAAGACTTGCTACACAGCTTTGCATAAATAGGGCTGAAATTGTTTTAGGCTTTTATGAACTCCCAGGAATATGGATCAAAACATAACAGTGTTGCCCCGTTATTTTTGTTGAAAGTTACTAAAACAGACAGATTGGACTGTTGTGCTCCACAACTACAAAAATGTTTTCGTATGGAATCTTAAATGATGTTGACACTTTCACATGTATGTATTGTTAAATTCACCACACAAGCCTTGACTGCAGTAGGCTACAAGTGCATTAATGGAAATGCACCACAAAAGTAGGAGCCTAATAGTCCAAGGCAATGTTATATTGAAAGTAAAATGAATTGATTGCTATATCCGGGGAAGTGAGAATAGAAATGTGCTATGCATTGGAGGACTCCTGGTCCTCTCCACAATGCGTGCATTTTGTAAACATGTTCCACAATGTGGCTGTGGTGAAAAATAAAACAAATCAAGAAAGTCAGTGGTTGCCTATCTATATTTGCTTTCAAGTAGGGTGGAGTTGCCTGGTGTAAGTCTTAACATGACCTCATTAGGAGGTGGGATGTGTGCCTCAGAGCCTAACTGTTTTTTTATTGCAATCCTGATTTGGCTATCAGTCAAAATACATGAAATATTATTTTATCAGATGAGAACAAATATTTAAGTAAAAAAATTCAGTATCGATCAGATAATCTATCAGTCCGATGCCAGTTAATGCGTATTTCATATAGGGTCTATCTTATATATATAGCTTATTTCATATAGGGGATTTTTTGTCGAGCGCAAGGAACGTTTTAGCCCACACGCACGGCTAGGCTTTGTCCTCAAAATTGCCTTGCATTAAATGTGAGACTACAACTCCCAGAATGAAGAACACGCCCAATTTTAAACACTAGCCAATCAGCGTAATCCCAAAATAAATTCACATCTACGTGTCAAACTCGAGCTAGGGAAACTAAACTGCTACATTTTGACAGTGGCAGTTGCCTGTCAGGTGAATTTTCAACAGGTGTAAAGATGTCTGATCCAAGCAAGCAGGAGATATCGACGATATTTAAGCGGTTGCGCTCAATACCAACGAATAAGGTGAGATGACAAGTTAGAAGAATATGTGCGTATATTTCTCTCAGTTGGAGGTAAATTAGCTCATCAAATGATACTGACACGTCGCACGGTAAGCGCTTGCAGAATGCCATGGATAAGGTTGGAGGAACCATATGGAAAGTCACGTAGCCTACTGGATAGATGCGATCTATCAGAATTATCGGAAGGAGAAACGGGTTTATTTTACAGTGTAGATGGCTAGACATGTCTGCTATTAGCGATGTCTTGTCAAACTTGTTTTTTTTTGTTTTGTTTCGGACATGGTCCAAAACTTCTTGAAATCGGAAAATGGCCAACAAAACAAGCGTGTTTCTTATAGCCTACTTGGGAACCGTGAAAGATTATCTAGTGGCGACAGATTATAACATTGGCTACTCCAGCTGTGCAAATGTTTTCAGTCGCTGCCTTTTGGGGATGACAGAGATCAAGTGCTTTCCAGAAACACGCAGGCTACTCAAGCTAGCCCATTGTAGCCTAATTGGTTGTCCTCATGTTTTTGTAGGCCTATGACATTTCATAAGTTTCCTATTAGGCTAGGCTACCGCATTCGGTTGGTCTTTTTGTAAACAGTCTTTGAGGTCTACGCACCGTATGCGCTAAAGGTATTCCTGTGCCCTTTATAGGCCTACTCCTGAATGCGTGAGCCATTTTTAAGATTTTTAGATAGATATCAGTTGGCTGTTGGTAGTTTTTTTCCCCCACGAAGATAACCAAGATGGTGTAAGGATAGTTGCGTATTTGTGGTACCCAAGGCATGAGTCAAACTTTGTTTATTAAAGCTCTCTGCCCGTGCCCGCGCAAACATGAGTGCTGCACTTACTAAATGAATGGTCATGGCGTTACACCCAGCACATAACTGAGTCGATATGCTGATTAAGGCCAACAGTATAGGCTTTGCCCCTTTCTTGAGATATGTAGGCTAATTCTCATCAGAAATACATTTTAACACTATGCTATGATTATTGTCTTAGGTATGCTTTGACTGTTCAGCCAAGAATCCCAGCTGGGCAAGCATCACCTATGGAGTATTCCTCTGTATTGACTGCTCTGGGACTCATAGGTCATTGGGCGTACACCTGTCCTTCATCAGGTAGGCTGCAAAGTAGCTTATTTGGGAATTCACGATTCTTCATCAAAACATTTCAGATTTTTCATGGTGTGCTGCCCTACATAACCCCCACTTTGTACGTTGTAAATGTTATATTCTTTTTCATGACAAAGTGAACATGTTTAAAATGCTTGCTATATATGACTTGTGCTTTTGAGATGTATGTAGTAGGTACTGTTTACAATCTGTAGATAACAGATGTCAACAACAACAGATGTCAAAAACTGTTGTCCAAACTTCCTGTCAGTTAAATTTATGTCCGAACTCTTTCCCGTGTTCCGTCCGGGGGCTTTTTTGCACTGCTCAGTGTGAGGCCTCACCTTCTATGTTCTTCCCCTCTGGCAGGTCCACAGAGTTGGACTTCAACTGGTCATGGTTCCAGCTGCGCAGTATGCAGGTCGGAGGCAACGCCAGTGCGGTGAGTGTCTCTCCCCGTCCACTGTTGTGTTCCATGGGACAGGGCGGAGGGAGGAGCTCACCAGTCCACATGTTAATTTCCAGTGAAGTCATGAATAGAAGAATTGAATCACTGAAGACTCCAGTCACCAAATTGTGTCTTGTGTAGCACTAGACAAACTGACAGTTGAAAATCCATAGTTCTCAACTGAACTGTACACAAAAAATTGCCTCAGACAGTGGTTTCAGTGAAACCCTGTGGACTGTAGAGGTAAAAAATAAAATATTGGCATGAATGATCTCTCAAACAAACACATGTATTGAGGTGAAGTTTTATCGCTGGGATTGTCTTGTCAATGTTTGTCTTTATCTCTCTGTCTCATCCTATCCAAACAATGTCTCTTTCCTTCTCAAACTCTGTTCTCTTCTCTCACTTTCTTTCTCTCTCTCTTTCTTTCTTTATCTCTTTATCTCACTCCTCAGATGGCTTTTTTCAATCAGCATGGCGGCACATCAAGCGCTGCCAATACTAAATACAACAGCAGAGCTGCTCAGCTCTACAGGGAGAAGATCAAGACTATGGCAACCCAGGCCACCAGACATCATGGCACAGAGGTGCAGACACACGCACACATCCACACCATTGGGCACATGTCATTCTTTCATAGTGTGTCTGTGCTTGTTCACGCTCATATGCGCTTGTGTAAATGTCAGCTGGTGTTGAATTTGTCTTGGTCTCTCTTGTGCAGCTTTGGCTGGACAGTCAGCCTCTCTCTCCATCGCCCACAGATAAGCAGGTGGACTTTTTCAGCCAACACACACAGGTACCTTAAAATAGACTGTGGGTTTTCATTGTGTGTGTGTGTGTGAGAGTGAGAAAGTGTGTGTTTATGAGAGAGAAAGAGGGAGGGTATGTATGTGTGTTGGTCCATGTCTGTTTAAAGGCAGCATTTTTTGGCATATGCGTAGTTTTGGCCATGTCCTGTTTGTCCAGCATACTTTGCAACATGTGTCTGTTTTTTGCCAGGTGACCTCAAATGACCCCATCTGCCTGGAGCTTAACTCTGACCTATCAGCCGAGGACTCCTCGTCAACCATGGAGAAGAATAACAACGGTAAACTGCTGATCCCCTATCAGAAGTTTTAATACTCTAATAAACCTAATCTTGGGAATGCAGATTACATATTTAAAAATCCTGCAGGATTGTATGTTATTCATTGTGCTAAGATTCCCAGCTTGTTAACCACGGCTCATGTATCAGTGTAATTTCATTCTAGTAAAATTAAAAATCAGAATGGATGACCTGAATAACTGGTCATGCAGAGCTTGCTGGTTGTTGAAGCTTGAGACCTTGGCTAAGTATGCTTCGGTATTTGAACATTTTTTGGGAAATGAGCAAGCTGAATTTCTCAGCACAGAGATTATGTTCATCTGTGCACCTGAATAGCACAGCTCAAGCTCTCTCTGCACCCCCCCCCCCCTCTCTGTGTTTCCAGAAGAAGGACCCACAGTTGATATGCTCAGTGTCTCTCCTAAAGCTGCTCTAGGTAATAAAAAGAACAAATGTCATCCCTCAAATGGAAGCGAGTTTGTAATACTGTATGAATGTTGATTTCTGAATATATTTTATATTTTGCAGACACAGCCTGTCTGTTCAAGAAGAAACCAACGGCAGCAAAGAAAACGGTACGTTCAGAAAACCGACACATGTTCTCATACATTTATCACTATCAGTTCTCTGCATTTTGCATTTTGCCTGAATACACCCAGGTATAATGTCAAATAAAAGTAAACCGACTGCAAAATACATCCTACTGGTCCTACCGTCCTGTTCTGTGAGCACTGACCTTCACTTGTGGTGGAAGGGCTTGGGCGCAAGGGATTCCCTTGGCATGTTTGTTCAATTCAACTTTATTTCGCCATGTATACAGAGATACTAGGAATTTGATTTGGTCTTCTCCATGCAGGGACCCTCCTGCACGAGATCTCCACGGCCGCCTCACAAGCGCAGCCTTCAAAAGGGGGGTAGACAGCATAACATGAGGAGAGGGGAGGAGAAAAAAAGCAACCCCCAGACTATGCTCCTGTGGGGAGTACAGTATGGGAACAGGAAAAAAACACCTCAGCAACATTAGCACATACACTTTACACAACAACATGAAAGACACACGACTTGCAACAGGGGGAGGGAGTGGGGGGGGAGGGATACCAGTGCAGGCAAGCAGCCATCCGGTCCTGCAGCCATTTGCGGCGCTGGTCACAGACCCGCTTGACAGACTGGGGGTACAAAGCGGCGATGGGGTGGGGGTGACTGCATGTCTGTATATATGATAGATGTATGTGTAGGCCTGGTGAGTCGCTCCGCCTGGTACCACAGTCTTAGTGCCTCAGGATTGTCAAAGCGATAACACAGTAAGTTGCTATGGAGACAGCCTTGGTCATGTCCCAGACAGAGTCTACAATCAGCAGGTGTCTGTAGGAAGTGGGGAAAGGGATGCAAGAGCGTCTCGCTGCAGTGCTCTTCCGGTGGAGTTGTTTTTCCAGCAGCGGCCTTGGCTGAGGCCAGTGCTGGTTGAGGGGCGCCAAAAGCAGATGAGATTGTAGTTGTTTGGTCTTGGGGCGGGTAGCCGCATTCCAATTTACACGACTACCCTCTTAGTCCATTCTGGTCCAATTGCAAATCATAACGGGCAGCCTTACGGGGCTTTGAACAACTGTCACCGTTTTTTGAATTCCTCGATAAACCAGGGCAATGCCTAATCCAATCAGCATAAGACCTGTTATCATGGTTCCGAATAGGTAGATATGATGAGAAGATGGTGTCAATTGCGTTGAGAAACCAGTTGATCAAATCCATGATTTTTAGTTTGGAGGGCAGTGCAGAGAGAGTCTCTCAAAGTATGAGACGGTAGACTACACAAGACAAAGGAGCACAGCAGGGAAGATAAGGGGAGGGGAGGGAGAGAAAATGCGACCGCCTTCGTTGAGAACCAGAAGAGCGCGGTTTGTCTGACCAGTCTCGTGTTTGTGCGCGCGTGTTGCTTGCTTTAGCTTGGCTCTAAGAAGGGTGGACTGGGGGCCCAGAAAGTGAGCAGCCAGAGCTTCTCTGCGCAGGAGAAGAGGGCCCAGGCCGTGGACAAACTCCGAGCGGAGACCAGCGTCAGCGCCAGCACAAAACCTGCCGCGGAACCCGAGGAATCCAAGTGAGTGGTTGGTGTACCTCAGTGTCTGTCTTAGTACATCACTGTCTCCTTGTGTCATAGCAGTGAAATCTGTGGAGTTGTTTTGGGTACGCTGTGCACTCCCTCCATACATGTCAAGGTAACATGACTTAAATCCAAGAGCCCCACAGACATCTGAAATCTGTGATTCTCTCAGATCAAATCCCTAGCTTTCCCTAGAGTTTGGACTAGTCTGAGCTATGTCTGTCTGTGTCAAATGTATTTTCTGTCCGCACATTCCCACCCCTTGTCTGTGTGCAGTGTGTCCTCTCTGAGGCTGGCCTACCAGGACCTGGAGGTGCAGGGAAAGAGCCATGGGGAGAAGCTGAAGGGTCTAGAGGGAAAGAGGAAAGAACAAGCTGAGAGACTGGGCATGGGCCTTGGCGCCAGAGGGTACGGTGTGTGTGTGTGTGTGTGTGTGGGTTTGTGTCTTTGTGTGTGAGTGTGTGTAGGTTCGTGTCTTTGTTTGTGTGTGTGGTTTTGTTTCTGTGTGTGTGTGTGTGAGAGAGACAGAGAAAGTAAGTAAGTGGTGGTGTGGAAAGTACATGTTTCTATATTGTTAAGGTTGTCAAGGTCAAGTAGTAACATTGAGTCGTTTAGATATTTAACTAAATGAATTGCATAATGTCTTTGTTGTTCTAATAGAAAGAGCAAGTAACTTTTGAAGACTATGGAGTAATGGAATTTATGTACACAACTTTTGAGCAACAGGAAAGACAGAGACATTGTGCATAGCATATGTCTTAAACCATCCTTACACCAGAAGACTTTGACAAGATTTGGGAAAGATACTTGAAAGTCTTTTGAGTAAAGCTTGAATGGGGGCAGTAGGGGGGGCAATAGTTAAGACTCAAATAGTTTAAGAATCTTTCCCAAATCTTGTCAAAGTCTTCTGATGTATGGGTAGCATTAGTCGTGTATCACCAATTATTTATTTGTATTTGTGTATATTTTTGTAATTATATGGTCTTGCACACAGTATTTTATGGCTTGTCTTTCCCTCTGTGTCCCTGTAGTGGGGTGTCCCACTCTGTGATGTCCGACATGCAGACCATCAAGCAGGAGTCCCCAGCAGACCTTCAGCCGCCTCGTCTCAGCAGGTTTGAGGAGGATGACCGAGAGGACCACGGCACCTTCTCCTCCTCCAGGTGAGGCCTCTAGTTCAATCACTAACACACACATACACTTTCAAGACACTCTTGTGTGTCTCTCTCAAACACAAACACCAAACGTGCTGACACTCTAAAACAGAGATTGTTGTATATGCAGGTTTCCAGGCTTCCAGGTATGCTTGTACTGACTGTATTGCACGAATTGCATGGGCGTATAATATCTGTACCATTATGCAATGTCCAGAAGTTTGTCTGGTGATCTGTCTATGCATTATGTTTTGAACATATTCTGATTACTCTGTGGTTTACCAAAGTTAGATTATTGAACAGGGGGGTATTCCATCAACCTCGCTAATGAAGGCGGCGCTTAACAGAAATACCCTGGCTTAAACTAGCGTAGACTTTCACTTGGGGCTGAAGCCGTTCCATTAGTTAGCGGCATCTTGGCCTCGTTTATTCAAGTGAGGTTTAGTTCAGCTTCATCTCTGCTCGTGCACGAGGTAGAAAAGTACACCAAAACAGTAGATTGACGAAAAGACTATATATGTCGTAAAATTAAGACAATACTAGATGATTTCTGTTCGATAGGCAAGCGCCATCTACAGGATTTTCATCGAAAGTCATCAAATTTAACATCGAGAGAAAAATTGCCTACAGAAATTGGAGAATAATGAAAGCATACATTTAAAACAACAATGCTAATGGTTTGAAATCAATTGCGAGTTTGATTGGCTTCTCTCTTGAACACATAGACTATAGCCTACAGTCTATGCTTGAACAAAACGAGTGAATGAATAAATATTATAAACTCAAAAACAACTTTGCCATATATTCAAAACTATCTATAGCCTACGTTCTTATATTAAAAGAGTTCACTCCAAATTATTGTCTAGGTGTAGGTGGTCATAAAATAAATTAGTATCAACATAATAGCCTATTGTCTCCCATAAGTCCCAAAGTGTTTAAAATAAAATTATCTGAAATGCAATGGCTTTCAATTCAATTTATGCCTAGTTTTTGATCTGTGTAGCACACAGTTGATTTTACATTCATGAACAATCGTCGATACATGAAGCAGTTTTAATTATTCGCTGCCTAGGCTACAGAATAATTATCCTTTGGCTTGCATCAGATATAATATGTCACTGAACAGCCTACCAAATGTGCATGACCCTTTATCAGCAGTAGACATATGTCTTTCATCAAAGATTATAACTAAAAATGCCATCATCAAGGTGATAAACAATGTAGCCTTAATACTTCGTATGGGAAGCGAACCTGCGAACACGCAAGAATGTAATTCCTTTCCTATACCGTCTAAGCTGCACGTTACACCACCACCGAACATAAGTGGCCTTGCAGAGTAGCACGATTCCTAGAACCACACGCATGTGAAGTTAAAACATGTTTAATGGTATAATCTTCATACATTCTTTGGAGGTAGTAAATCCATGCTTGGTGCACTGTCAGAAAAAAACATTTCTATAGGCCTACTTCTATTTTTGAAGTTGTAGGCTACAGGTGACGAGAGCACAGGTTGACGGAACCATCTTTTTGGACTCGTTTTCCGACTGATTGTTTTTTTTGCAACACAGCTTAATTTAGCTTGAAAGTTAACCTGCTACGGAGCAGGTTAGTTCTGTGGCATAAATTCCCATGGTTACCAAGCTGGGATTCACGTTAACCTCATTAATGGAACGGACTTCTCACTAAAATGAGCGAGACTTATCGAAATAAGCCAGGTTTGGCCTTTAGCGAGGTTGATGGAATACTCCCCAGGTCTTTCATCGTTTCTGTGGTCCTACATTTATGTATGTGGTTGTATTCTACGTGTTCACTTTCTCTTTTGAAAGCACCTTGTATTGCTGATGTGGCGCAAAAGGCATTGTACAAGTAAAACTTGATGTGGTGTTTGTTTACAGAATGTCATCCAAATACCTCGATGATAAAGCAGATTCATCCGACAGCTTCTTCTCCCAGTGGGGTGGAGCATCCAGAGAGGCTTCCAGGAAGAACGAGTCTATTAAGCCAGAGCCAGACTTCTACATCAACTCAAAGACTTCCTCTCAGGATGACCGGTGAGTTCGTCACCACACCCTCTCAAAACAAACAACTGGAACAGAAATGGGTTTAAGGGGAATATTCATTTGGTTCTTTTGGTTTTTGGCAGGGAGGCTCTCTAACATAAAGGCCTGGGTGGGGCTACGTAGTCTATCTTCTCAGTGCTGACTCGGTGCTTTGTTGTTTTTTAGGCCCACTTCCCGAAGGAAACATGACGCAGGCCCGAGCTCCTCCTCGGACGAGGCACAAAGGAAGTTCGGGGATGTGAAGGCCATCTCCTCTGACATGTACTTCGGAAAGCAAGACGATTCAGAAGTGAGTTTGCCCACTCCACCCTGATTACCAGGAACACTCCCAACTATCAAGCTAGGGTGACCACCATGCCACAGACCCCCACTCGGCAGCATTGTTGGTAACACGCTTCAGGCAGCTATTTTCATATTCAAATTAATGGGGAGGCATGCATAAGGTCATATTGACATCAAAAGTACATCAAGTGAAAGTGTGTTTAAATCAGAACTGAACAATATAAATATCACCTCCCTAATCGCTAAAATAAGGCAGAAAAGGGTCAAAAAAACAGTTACATTACAGGAAGGGGTGGGATATGTGTAGATAACTGCCATTTTGGCATTACAAACTAACCCAATAGATTTCTATGAAGGATTCTTTGAGTGCTGTGTCTCCTCATTAGAAAGTCTTTGTATACACCTCTGTATAGCCTATATATGCCACTCCAAAACCCTGTAGAGAGTGCATTGTATTTGTAATTGCTACTTAAGTGTTGTTTGCGGTTATGTGGCACATGGCAAAAAGAAGGACACATGCAAGCTAGGTCTAGAGACAGAGGGCTCGAAAGCTTAACTCCCTGGGCAAGTTGTCACCCTAATCATTTTAGAGCACTAAATGCTCCCTGTCTATAAAGTATTTATGTTGTAACCTGATAATTCTGAGTTATGGAATGACATTGTTTAGATCATTTATGAGCCTATTAAGTGGTATTACTTATAAGGATTGTTTTTCTGCCTAGTTGAGCATATCCCAGTGTGTCAGCAATTCTACTTAACCCACTTCTTTGTGGGACTGGGAGCATGCAAGACAGTTTGCAGATATCTTTTCTTTTTCCTTCGTATTTGCTAGTATCCTGCACCTGTTGAATGTTATAGATGTGCGTACATTCCTACACTACGTAATTCTGAGAGTATTGCCTTCAGTGTTCTCAGTTTAGATAAATGTAAAAACAATTAAATGAAATCCACTTATTTATTTATTTATTTAATTACTGATAGTATCTTTAAAGCTGTGTCGCTGGTGCTCTTTTGTTCTGTGAATGACTAGTATGAGGCAAGAACTCGCCTGGAGAGATTCTCGGGAAACTCTGCAATTAGCTCCGCTGACCTGTTTGACGAGCAGAAGAAGTCCAACACTACAGGTGAGACCCGAGGGAATCACCTGTGGAACGTAATCCCTTTGTTCAGTGCAATAAATGCCTTTTACACTGTGTGTGTGTGTGTGTTTGTGTTTGTGTGTGTGGACTTGTCCATACTAGGCTACACTCTGACCAACGTCCTGCCTAATGCGCCGGACATGACGCAGTTGAAGCAGGGAGTGCGCTCTGTTGCCGGCCGCCTCTCTGTAATGGCGAGTGGAGTTGTGTCCACCATTCAGGCATGTGCACATCACATTCCATCTACTAATCACATGAAACATTTGAAAATGTCTGTACGCTTTAAAAAATATATACATATTGCATGGACCAAAGTGTAAAACATTCGCTAGACTGTTTCTCTGAATCAATTACTTCAATTAATGAATTAAATTAATTAATTCAGAAAAATAAGACTAACATATTTTTCCAATGATTGCATTACTTCTCCATACAATAACAACCACTTAGGCCCCTTCAAGTTGTTATATCGAAGTTAGTATTTTTTGAAAAAATCAAAACAATCGTCATATTCTGAACACTTCAGGTCAAATACTGAAACTGAAATACTTCAAGCAATCCATATGATTTAAACATGTTCTCATCCATTCTTGTGTGTCTCTTTGCAGGATCGCTACAGCACATGAGCTTGGAGGGGCGTCTATTCAACTCAGAGACGTGGACCACAGACCAGAGGGCTGTACTGTATGTGACCACCATTCAGCATTGGATTCCGGTTCTAACCCACACACTGATTGTGTGCGATGCATCGATGTAGCTTTATGAAGTAGATAGATGTTCGATCTGCCACAGAGCTGGAGAAATGCCTCTGTGAGTTTGGTATGGAAAGCCAAAGCTTTTGTGTATAACCAAATCAAGGGGTGAAGGAGTTTCTTTTTCCTTCACGTTCTCTTTATAAATGGCGGCTTATGTTGGTTATATCTTTCTTGGGCACTTTCTTTTTTTATAACGTACAGCAGACTTTTGATTTGGGATTATATTTTTGGTATATGCTTTTGCAGATATTCATTAATTTTGTGGTTAATGCTGAAGTACAAGAGTGTGTGTCTCTTTGCCTTATGTGGTGGGAGTGTCATGTAAAATGTCACCTCATCTTTAGAATTCCTGTAAGTCTTGAAGATCACTAAAATTGCTGATGGACTGAAAATTACCCATAGGCCAGTTATTTAGTTGCTTCAAATTGAGGTGTAGTTGACAGTTTGGATCTATACAGTCTTGGTTTGGTTTTTTGTTTTCTGTATATTATCTTGTCAGTTTAGTTTACACATCCAGCAAAATACTTGTTCAGATAGCTGAGCAAATATATAAAGAGAGTTGGCTGTTCGGAAGGATAAAACAAAACTCTAAAGTCAAACAAGCCAATATCTTGTTAATTACAGAGATACACACTATAATGATGTGCAATTTGGAATCTGCATCTTCATTTTAAAAGTTTGATGAAGGTTAAGACTCATTTGATGTAGAAACCCTTGCACATGCATTTTGCAAGAATGTAGGGTCTGCCAACACTGTTAGAAGGAAGCTGAAGTTGTTTGCTTGCTACCATTATAGGTTCTTCTGTCACTTTTATAGATGGCTGTTACTGCTGTAGTTATTTTTCTGTTTAGCACTTTTTACACTGTTTATTTTGCTAATTTCTTGTTTGAAGTGAACCACCATCTCACACAAAAAAAATGTCTGTTGGGAATTACAATAAGAATTCCTGCACAAAGGGCAGTGCAAAGCTTTAATGAGCAAATGTAATTGCATTAATGTCATATGGCTGCTCCCGTCCACATAGTTTAATTGTACAGTACATCTTGATATGGATCATGAGGCTATTTACAGTCAAGTGCAGAGTAGTCTAACCTGTTTTACACTGATGAAATGGGAATCCTCCTGTTTGATATGCTGTGTTTGCTGATGAGCACAAGGGACAACAAATGTACAAAATTAATAAAAGAGGGTTATTGATTTAAAAGTGGTGCATGGGAATACAATGAAATTAAGTTTGCTATGGCCAGTTGAGGTGTGTTTTATAGTGAAGGAGTTTGTTTTGCCTTTTGGACATTACCAGTTGTGTATTTCCTGCTCAGTATAAATGCTTATTAAACTGTACCCAAATGTAAACTTGAAGTGTGTATTTCATAACCATATCATACATGGGGGACCCGTGTATATAAAACATGTGAATATCAAGTAATGTGGATAATTCTAGTCTGGTCTGGAGTCCTGATAAAAAAAATTAGCCTAGGCCTATTGTCTTGCCCATCTGCAAGTAGGCTTGTATTATAACTTGAGAATTATATCATTGCTTACTTACACAAATGGAATGTGTAACTTACTCACTGTACAGGGTGTCTTTACGTGAAAGCACCACGAATATGAGGAATTTTTAAATTTTTGACCAAGCACCCCAAATAAGACCACAAATCCCGTCATTCAACTTTCATTTGTAGTCCTTTCCTGTTACGGTAGTTGGTGGAACGCTAGTAGCTTGCTTGCTAGCTAACTTGAGGAAGGGGAGTCCTCTCAGCCTGAGGTAAGGGCCAGTAATTGCCTTTCATCAGATAACATTCAGAGTGTATTCATAAGAATATTAATGGCAACAGAATATGGGACAGATATTGAAATCCACAGGCATTTGTCGTGGCCCCTATCAAACACTGGATAGCGTAACGGATAACTTGCTAGCATCACAATGTCAAGTTTGGAGAAAAAGCGCCATTTTTAAATTTAGAAAGCTGCTGTATGTATGCCATCAGTGCATGTTAAGGATTTGGTTGTCTCTTCACTATGCTGGTGCATAGGACTCAACTAAGTTAATGCCAATGGCAGATTTTGCTGGCATAATAACTGTTCTTGCTTTGGCCAGCTAGCGAGGTTAGCTAGCCTTAACATAAGTCTGCTAGTTAACGACCGGCTGGCTTATCCTGGATAAGTCCATACTAACATGAGTGCCTAGAAGTTTTTCCAACTAATTATGCTAGTGAGCAAAATCACCAAGTTACTAAAGACTAGTTACTAAACGGACTCGTGATCTCACATGACAAGTTATTACGATTGGCTGTGTTTCCCAAGTGCATCATAAATTATGTAAACACAAGCACACGAAGGTTTGGCCTGTCCGAGCTAGGTTCTAGCACTACCTTTTCTGTAACTTTACGGTACAGTCTATGGATACAGTCACCTTGTAGCGGCAAATGCGTACCCAAGCTCTCTCTGCCTGTCGTTTGTCATCAAGCACACATTCCCTTGGTAATGCAGCCAGCGTATCCACAACAGAAGCCAGTTGGGAAATCTTTGGAAATCACCTGAAGGAGCATTTAGGATTTGCCTTGAGCTTTTGAGAGATGGGAATCACAAGTGGTTAGAAAAAAAAAAGTCGTCATTACCCTGGCAACGGTGACTGTGTAACCTCGTATGATTAGGAATAGGATCCCTAATCACTCATCGCTCACAAGAGTCCAAGCCATTTGTCTTCGTCTGATTGCTCCCCATTCGTTGTAGTTATTGTCGCTGTCAACGACTTGAACGTTGTCATTATCTAAAACATTTGCGAGGGATCTGATTGAGCTCGGTCGTGAAGTGACTGTGGGAGGCATAATTTCGAGAGTGATTGGTAGATTTGTCTTTCTGTTTGAGGTTTTTTGGGTAGCTATAAAAGGAGGTGCACCTCCTCTCTCCCTCTTTTTCTTCCACTCTCTCTCTCTCTCTCTCTCTGCCTGTGCTGCCCCTTTCTTTTCGCAATCCTCTGTCTCTCCCACACTCACACTTGTGTCATGGAGGAGGAGGGCAGGATGAACCCCTTGGCGCTGGCACAGTCCATGCCTCCCCTTGTGCTCCCTAGCCTGGATATGGGGAGCAGCAAGCAGCCCACCGGTCTGCTCGGGGCGTCTCTGGGCCTGGGCTCTTCCGACATGGAGCTGCAAAAGATGCTGATCGACGAGAGGATGCGCTGCGAACACCACAAGACCAACTACCAGACCCTCAAAGCTGAGCACACCAGGTAATTGGCACCCATTAGTCAGTAACAGGATAAAGTAAGGATAGTATTTGGTAGTGGTTAAGCAACAAAAATAAGCCAATTATTTGTGATGCTTATTTACATTGTAAAAGCCAGATTATCTGTAACTGGTACTTGATATTTACAGGTGATTTAAAGGCAGTATCAGTTACCATTTTGTTTAAGGTGGACATTGGTTGTTTTTGTTTTTGAAAAACCTTGCTGTGAGGGTGTGACCTAGTGTGTGTGTGTGCGCTTGCGCGCCTGTGTCTGTCTGTTATATGGGTTTGTGGCTGTAATTGTCTTTCTGAGTGTGTTTTTTTGTTGTTGTTGTTGTCTTTGTCTGCCTTGGTTTGTGTCCATGCTTGTGTGTGTTGCCTGTGTGCGTTTGCCGCTGCAGGCTGCAGGATGAGTACACGCGCGCCCAGACTGAGCTGAAGCGGCTGCTGACGGACAAGCAGACCTCGCAGGAGAAGCTGCAGCTGCTGATGACTGAGCTGCGGGGAGAACTGCTGGACAAAACCAGACAGATGGAGGAGCTGCGGCTACAGGTAGCCTACAGCGGCGCTGTGTTTCCTTCCTACGAGATGGTGGACGCTGGACTTATTATTAGAGTTCCAGTGAGAGGAGGAGAGGAATCCAATGGATCCATTGCACTTGTTAGATAAATACAAAGCAACAAAATCCATTTTAAAAATAATAATAAAAAAGAAACAGAAATTTGTTTTAATTAGACACTGCTTTGCTTTTGTTGACCAAGGAGATTGATCCAAGGCATTGTCTGTACAATATACCTTTAATCAGAGGGTGCTTTGAGGGTGTCTGCTGAGCTTGTCCCCGACATAAAGAAAACCTTGGTCATTTTGAGCACATCAGACTTTCATTTGGCTACCTTTTGTGTCTTGAATAACTAGCTCCAGAGACCGTGTACAATCCATAGGGAGGAGGAGACCATGGGGTTATAGATGGATGAAGAGATAATGTGACTGTCTCAGAACATGCTTTCAAATCAATTTGTTAAGACCTCTTATAAACATACAATGGATCAGGATGCTTGTGCAGAGTTTGTTTTGCAGACACAGATGCCTCATCTTTTGGTGTGTGTGTAGGAAGGATTAGCATCTGTTTATGGATGGATGTACTTAGGTGTGTGATGATCATCTTCTCTTTGTGTTGTTTCTGCGTCTCCTTCAGATCATGACTCCCCAGAGGCAGGAGCTGCTGAGGGCTCAGATTCAGCAGGAGCTGGAGGTGCCCATGAGGGAGCGCTTTAACAAACTGGAGGAGGTGAGTGGAGGGAGGGAGAGAGGGAGGGAGGGAGCTCACATCAGACTTCTTCTGGAAGCTGCAGCTGCAAGCGTCATCTCAATGGCAACCAACGGAAATTGCCATGGTGACCCTAGTGTTTGGTGTGTTAGGGCTGCTGTACTTAAAGGAAACATGATTCCCCACAAGAGGATTTGATTTGTTCACTCTCTAAAAAAAGAGTATATATTTTGGAATGTTTGTTCTTTAACTAAAACTGAAGAAAAATGCCTCTTTTAAAACTTTTTCGAAAGAAAATTTGTGAATAACTGGGAATAAATCACAATCAGTTCTTATTATTTTCTTAATTATTAGAAACAATAGTTTCTCTCTCTCTCACTATATATATATATATATATATATATATATATATATATATATATATATATATATTAAAATGAAAATATATATTCTCTCTTTCTCTCTCTGTCTCTCAGGAGGCAGAGAAGTATCGTTCAGAGTATAATAAGCTCAGATATGAGCTCACCTACCTCAAGTCCGAGCTTCACCAGCAGAGGGAGGAGCATACTCGGGTCCTGGAAGAGAGAAAGATGCGATATGACGCTGAGGTGTGTGTGTGTGTGTGTGTGTGTGCTGATGTGTCTGGGAAAATTACACACCAGTTTTCCTGCTTCAGTTGTGGAGCACTAGTAGACTATATGCATGCATTCAATTCATGTCCCATGTAAAGTGGGCATGGTAGAGCAATGGTAACATCACCACTGCAGTTGGCCGTAGCAAGTCTGAGTCATTTTGGATTAAAGCATCTGCTAAAAATCACTTTATTTTGCTTTTATTTTAGGATCTCCCCAGCTGAACATGTGAAAAAGTGTGCTTAGTTCACTATGGGTAAAGAAGCAAACCCTTTGTCCTTGTGTTGATGCCCTGTGTACCCTGTTGTGCAGGTGTCTCGTCTGGAGCAGGATAAGGAGCAGCTGGCGGCCCAGCTGCAGAGTGGCGACCCGGCGCGGGACGGCCGGCGTGTGGAGGCCCTGCTGCGCGAGAAGGCCCAGCTGCACCAGCGGCTCAAGGGCCTAGAGAGCGAGGTGGCTCAGCTCCGTGCTGAGAGGGACAGCTCCGGCTCCCAGGCCGAAAACGTGCAGCGCATCCAGATGCGCCAGCTAGCCGAGTCCCAGGCTTCGGTCAAGGCCTTGGAGGTCAGTATAGGGGTTCAGAGAATTTTCTTTCTTTTTGTCTCTGTATGACTAATAAAATATCATACTGCACATGGGGCAGCAGTGGAGTGTAGGCACATTCTGCACCACATCTAGTGTAAAATGTGCTTTGCATTTCAAATAGCTTAGTTTATTAATACTGGCCTGAGGTGTTGGAATGAGACAAAAACTGGCCTGGAATAGTAGAATCTCATCTGGCCCTGTAGACTCTCACTCACTTTTGTGTGTGTGTGTGTGTGTGTGTTTTGGATGTGTAATTGTTGTGGTTGGTGTTGTCACAGGCGGAGAAGCAGTCGGTGCGGATGCAGCTGGAGAGGGTGGAGAACGAGCTGCAGCTCAGCCAGGAGCAGAACTCACAGCTCACCACCCGGTTGCACAAGGCTGAGAGAGAGGTCAACATGCTTACCAGCCAGGTCAGCCCACCACTCACCTTTCAGCTTTTACCCCTGACCTATCAAAGCTCACATTCAAAATGACAAGGACAGAATGACCTTGAGGTGACTTAATCCTGCTTTTAATACCCAAGCCTGAAAACTTAATTTGAACCTGTCACCAGATTTTAGAAACTGTGAAGGGTTTGTCATGTTGCTGATATACGTATAAATCTCATAAATATATATTTATGAAATTTATATATCAGCAACATGGGCCTATAATAAAAAATACATTTGTTCAGCTCAGAAGAGATATGATGGCTTGGTGTTAAATTTGTAATGACTTTATTTGTTATTAGCTGACCAGTAAGACTTTTGGTATTATAAAAGCAGAACTCTACTAAAAAAAAACTACAAGACGTCAAATGGTTTGATGAGGCAATTAGTTGTATGTCTGTTATACGCTGATGACGTGTTGGTGTAGGTGGAGGGAATGAAGCACAGTCACAAGCTTGAGGTGACCAACGTGAAGCTGGAGTGTGTGAGAGCCAAAGGAGAACTGGAGAGAGAGAGGGACACACTACAGAGCCAAGTGGATGGTACATAACATCTTCCTTGCTTGCAAAACATCTGTATAGTTTTGTGTGTTTCGTATTTTGTTTCAGTCCACGACAATTGCCCTTTATCTCTCTCCCCTTCTGGCTTGCTCGCTTCTTATCATAATCCTTTTTCTCTATATGTATTTCCTTTTGCTGTTCTTTACATCCTTCTCTATTTTCTATGCCTTTTTTTTCTTTCTCTCCTTCGTCTCCTCCCCCTCTCTCACCGCATTCATCCCCACGCCCCTGCTGTCTCCCCCAGGCTTGCAGTCTGATCTGGAGGTGTTGCGGATGGCGGTGGAGAGGAACAAGGAGCTGCTGGCGGAGAAGGAGAGGGAGATGGTGCGTCGGGTCCAGG
The DNA here is from genome assembly GCF_017589495.1 of Alosa alosa. Classification (NCBI taxonomy): domain Eukaryota; kingdom Metazoa; phylum Chordata; class Actinopteri; order Clupeiformes; family Clupeidae; genus Alosa; species Alosa alosa. The sequence goes on from NC_063205.1 coordinate 15,013,789, forward strand.
TAGCCCGCGAGGAGGAACTCCACAAAATGGCCGCCGTGCAAGAAGAGAAGTGAGCCATCTCTCTTCCTGTGTCTCTTCTTTTTCTCTCTCTAGCTCTCTCTGGAGACGTTCTGTGGGTTTGTGTGAGACTTGTTTGAGTTATACTGTGTGTATAGATGTTGTCTGTGTGTCTGTTTGTTTACGACATGTGATGTGTACTGTATATATGAATGAGCTTGTGTTTATGTTTTAAGGCTTGAGATGGACAACCGCTTGGCGGAGCTGGAACAGCAGAGGGCGCTACATGAGGCAGCAGCCAACTCACAGAGAGACGAGTGGGAGGAGCGTATCCGTAGCAGCCAGCTGGGGGAGGAGTCTGCGCGCAAGGAAGCACACAGTCTCAGGTAAGTCAAGCCAGTCACATCTCACGCTATCTGTTCAGAAATGTGCCAAGACAATTGCCAATGCCAATGGCTGTTTTAAGTGAAATTTGGACTTTTGTAGTGAATACAGAATTAAACTGAAAACGTGTGTGTGTGTGTGTTTTAGGATGAAAGTGCAACAACTTGGTGTTCAGGTGGAGGAGCTTGAAAGACAGCAGTCAGAGAACTTAGAGCTGAGACAGGTGAGTTATTACATAGTCATAGATACGTGTCATTACTGTGTTCTGTCAAGTGGAGTCCCCTCTGTGTCCAGTAAACTGGCCATAGTTAATGACAAGCTAGCTTCCCCACTCGTTTATTTGATCTTCCTTCTCGTCCAGCTACAAGCTGTGCATGGTAATACACATGGGTCATTCCACGTCAGTTCAACCAGGGCCCACGCACATAGGTTTTTCTGAAAAAAATTACCAGGTGTACCTATGTTACCCAGGAGACACACTGTAAAATTACTCTTATGTAAGATCAATACTTTCCAAGATACAGCCAGTTTTACAGGGGGAGGGGGTGTCGATTTTGTTAAGCCTCTTTTTTTTGTCAAAGTTCACAAGCCCACAGCGCAAGAACTAAACCATGTAGGAGGCTCAAATTTTGCATGCTGGTACATAAATAGGAATAGTATGTAGCAAAATTGTCACGTTTGGTCTGGATAATCCTGCATGGTCATAGCTGTCCCTCAAAGTTGATACAAATTTTATTGGAGTTTTTGGCTGGGCTCTGTTTAAGCCTTCAGAAGACATATTTGTACTCAACATAGGCTCTTGATTTATTTTCCTTACTGAAATAAGTAGAAACACTCTCACAAAAAGCAATGAACAGAAAACAAATCCCTTCAGGGTCTGAACAGCAGACCTCACAAGTCTGAAAAATAATTTTGGTTATCATTTTCAGAGCACCCAAACACCTTGTGGGAATATACAAAGATTTTTAAAATATGTTTTTCTTTATTCTCCATGATCCCTTCTTTTTGAAAATACCAATTTGACTTGTCTTATGCAAATCTTTCTTTTTTATTTTCCACCCTGAACATGGGCAAAATGCCCCATTGACATCTTACATAAGAGTAATTTTACAGTGTGTCTCCTGGGTAACATAGGTACACCTGGTAATTTTTTCAGAATTTTTTGAGACCTAAGTGCGTGGGCCCTGGTTGAATTGACCTGGAATGACCCACATGTGATAAATTTAAGGATTATGACGCAAGTCACAAGTTGCAATGCCTGGCTCGTGTTGCATTACACTACATAGCAGTAGCAAAGATCAGGTGTTGTAGTATTACATTTCACCTGCCTTGGTGTTCAGTTACAACTAGCCTACAAAGAGCAGGCATTACATTAAAATGCAGATCAGTTGATTAAACAGTTCATTTGCATTTGGTTTTATTCAGCAACTTTTCCCTCCCACAAGTCATTAAAATTGTATCCCTGTTAGGACTTTCAACTCTGCATGCATAATACCTAACAGTATGATCTACCACACAAGCTTCATTATACTACGTAGACATTATCGTTTGCATATGC
>NC_063205.1:15020727-15083227 GCF_017589495.1 Alosa alosa
TTCATGCCGAATTATCTAGTAGCGAGAAAGCTAACTTAATAATGCTAACGTCTAAGATGACGCTTGTTAGCTAGTCAACTAACGAGCATACTAAAGCTAGTAAATTAACGTCACCAGACAATATTAATCTAACAAGCACATCGGTGTAAGATTTTCGGCAGTGTATCGTTAGCCAGCTTTCAGGCATCCCTAGCCACAAGCAAAACAGTTGATGTAAAGAAGACCTTGGTAGCTACTGTTAGATATGCAGTGTGTCCTATGCTAACATGGCATTAACGTTACTGAATGGTTGCCACCAGTTGTAGCTAACGTTAGTTGTGATAAACAATAACGTTAGTGATTGTAAGCACCGTTAACTTCCTTTTGTAATTGTGCGTGCATGCCATCTATTCAGTGTAAGACTAGGGTGTAACTTGGCAAGGAAGCCAACCTTGGCAACATCCCCAAATGGACAACCAACGTTATAGCTAGCTAAACAATCCACTGGTCTGTTAAATTGCGCGCTCTCGCACTAGCCAACTAGCTAGCATACCTTGCTAACGTCAACTAAAACTGTCATCGAGGTACCCCGAAGTTGTCAAATGTGGCCACATAAGACCATTATCCCTTAAAGTTTAATTCTGTTGTCGAACTAGACAACGTCAGCTTCTGTACGTTAGGTGGTTCAGTGTGCGGTGATTCAGCCAAAGGTAAAAGCACTAGCACCCCTGTTTTCCCCATGACGTCAGTGCTGTTGTCTCTGTGCGTGCCCCAATGAAGTGATTGCATATTAGGGACTAGAAATCGCCATGCCTTCCTAAGCTGGAAACTCCACCTGACATGCTACGTCAAGGCGGTTTTAACACCTTCTCTCTCTCCCTCACTCACTCCACACAAACACACACGACCTCACCCTCTTGTTCTCTGCATCACCTTGAGGTAGCTAAGCCATCTCTGCTAGAGAGCCGTGTGCATGATCAATAACAACCTTGTATTTTGGGATGGAGAGCAATCCATGGCAATGCTGTTCCCATTGTTTACGGTAGTGCCACCTCTGCAATCCTGCATTATTTATTGCTTTTGTACACCAGAGGAAAGGTGATTGCAAATGCCCTAATTTTATTTTGAATGACTGTGGATGTAGCCATCAGACGGAAATGCTGAATTGCAGAACATCATTTGGCACCTCGACTAAACAACAAATCTCAGTACTTTGTCACCAACCTATGGTTTTAGTCAGTGAGTGACTGACTGAATAGAGAAACTTGTAGGGCAAACCACAAGTGAAACACATGGAATCTGTTTGCAGTGCACAATGACAAATGGTGATTGTTGTGATAAGGTGTCAGTCAGTTAAGCAGCATGAATACCTGAGTCGATCTAGTGCGTTTTGCTTTGTGACTCATTGATCAGTCAGCATATCTACCATCAGTGGGTGTGTTTGTGTGTGCGGTTAAACCTGTACTTTCCAAGTTTACTGCACCGAGTGCCACAGTTTTGCACAACCAACACCACCACTTACAAGCAAAAAAGGTGTCGTGTCATCCATGAAAAGAGGGAAAAAAGAACAAAGGGGTTTGGGCTGTGGAAAAGACTGGGAAAACAGGCTAGCGGAGACTCCCATCGACCCCTAACGGAGGTCCCCAGTGAATCCCATGTGTAGCTCTGGGCCCACCAGCTGGGCCTCAGGTTGGGGCCTAGTGGGGAAGCCTCGCTTAGTCACAACCACCTCTCCATGCCTCAGGAGAGGGACAACGTCATCCATTGTTTATTCCTCAACAGTAATCATTGTTGAAGGTAGCAACACAATGTAGAGAATAAGGCTTTTCTTCTAGCATCGTGGCTGCATTTGAGGCTGTGTCAACATCAAGAGATTGCAGATTTTTGGTAGATTAATATTTTTCTTTGAACAGATCATTCAAATGACTCTAGACTGAGATATCACATGATGCACACATGCCTGCATGGTCTATCCGTGTCTTTTTGCTATTGTGGAGAACAGGGACAATGCTGCCTTATAAATATTTTGAGAAATTATGTTTGTGATCAAAACATGGAGTTGTATGTGGTGTTGGGTGTAACCTATTACCTAGTTTCAGGTAGCACTCAGACATGTTGTAAGAAAGGCATGATGTAAGAAAGGCTCTTGATGTCTGTGAGGCTTGTTACTGCTGGTAGACCTAATGCCGATCAGCAGAAAATACTCCTGTGCTGACATATTTGGAAAAATCTCCGCATGAGCATGGAAATTCATAAGCGAAGTGCCTGCAGATTGGCCTGGATTCTAAGGGAACAAAACCACACACACACACACACACGGCGGTATTGTTTGTATACACACCCACAGCTAGAAAGGCTAGCAGCTTTAGCTGTGGGTGTGCTGGCATTGTAGCAGCTGGGCTAAGACGATGAGCGATGATGTTAGGCCTCTCCAGTCAAGTAGCATTCTTTGAGGTCAAAGCACATTAGTGTTAACATTAGTGTTATCCAGCTCCTTGCCATGTATGCCCAATGCAAACCACCATAGACAGCACCCACCCAGGCACACACACACCATGTAAGGTGAGATGAGCGCTTTTCATTTTGCTCTCAGTGGAGCTGTCCTGGTCTCCTCCGTTGCCCCGTTTGTCAGTATTATCAATAACTCTTGTCTGTTCCCATTACTCTGTGTGTGTGTGTGTGTGTGTGTTTTTGCGTGTGTGTGTGGTGTGTATTTATGCACTTTATGGATCGCTTGGAGCTGGTGTGTGTTGGGGGTTCTCAGGCATTCGGTCTTTGAATAAAGCCCGGGCAATGCGGTGATATGCCCATCCAAACACTGTAACCTGACGTACTGCGTGGGCAGAATGAGTGCACATTAGAGAATGCTGTCGGGTGGTTATGGGTGGTAGAGAGGGACACTAGTCTTAGTGGGTGCTGGTTAAAGTTAAAATATGTCACATGTTGTTCATGCATCAGTTCAGATTGCTGTGAATGAAATGTGTAAGCTCTAGGCTGTTCTCTGTAGATCAGAGGAGGCTGTTTCTGATCAATTTCTTGGTTTGTCTGTGTTAGAAAGCCCCCCCCCCAACCTGATATTCTTGCTCTATAGCCTATCTGTCTCTGTTAGTTTGTTCAGTTTTCTGAAAGCCTGTCTGTGCCTGTCCTTCATAAGAGGTGGATGGATGTCAGACTCACTTGAAGCATTCTGACAGTGAGGCATGAATGTGTTGGTGAAGACTTTGACATTTTACTGGACGTGTGTGTGTGTGTGCGCACATACGTGTGTGAGTTTGGACTTAATGGTCCCTTATTGGAAAGACAGAGGGATCCTTTAGCCTAATTGGCCTCAGGGTGGCTAAAGCTGTTCTGTTTGTCAGTTGCTAGACAGTCTTTCACTGTGGAGACAGCAACACTCTTCCCCTGTGCCATTGTGGTGTTGTGAAATCACTGGTTTCAATGCTGGGACTTCTGGGTTCTTCTGTTTCCACGTAGTTTCTTCCCAGTAGCTTCCTGAAGGGGAAGGGAATTCCGATGCAGATTCCGCACTGCGACTCTGGAATGTGAGGAAAATTCCGGCTCTGACCTCAGTCCTCTGCTCCATGTCACTGTGTGTTCTGAAGTGTGCTATCTGGATTGACACATAGTGTGAGGATGAGGGTGTGTCGAGACGCTTGGCTCTTTGTCTTCCCTTAGGGGCTGTTGCTCTCACACACTCCTTGTCATTGCATTCTCATTGCATTTTTGTTTGTTTGTTTGTTGTTTGTCTGAATGGTTTGTTGTTTGTCTGAATGGTCTTTTTAGCTGGCTGGGAATGTGAGGTAAATAGCGGTGGGTTCTACCAGAACTAAGCCAATTGGACTTCCTTGGTTTATATACTTAGGCCTAATGCTTAGTAGTTACAGGCCTACTCATTTTACACAGTAATTTAGCATACTTTCCTTCACAGGAGAATGCCACATTTCTGGGTTACTTTATTTTTGCATGACCAAGCCTTTTTAATGTGCATGGATCACTGTTATTGCATCCTTGCTGGTTTCAGGTTACAGGACAAATGGGGTAAAATGGGGTCAGTGCACCTTATTGCCTCTTTTAAACTGGTTATTACATTCCAGAGGAAAAACTGAGCTTTCAATAAAGAGAAGTGGATGGTGAAGTTCATTGGGTTTTGTAATAGCATTACACTGTACTCTCCTCTCCTGTGTGTGCGCTAGGGCTGGGCGATAAAACGATATCAATAAAAAAAAAAAAAAGCGTTCGATAGAACATTCGATAATTAAAAGCAACACACCTCCCGCCTTACGTTGTCCATAAATAAATAGGCTAAATATAGCTTGCATTGTAGCATGTGCAACTCTACCAGAGTAGGCTATAGAAGTAGGCCTACCTCAACACAGACTCACAATGAGTCATTGCCCCGTGCACTCTCTCTCTCTCTCTCTCTCTCTCTCTCTCTCTCTCTCTCAACAGGCGCATCCCTTCTCAACATGCACATGTAATCCAAACATTCACAATCGTGCAAGAAAACTGGCTAAATTGCTATTAAATTCGATTAGCATCATTAGCACGTTGCACGAATTTGTTCAAAACGGTTGCATTCAAATTGACTGCTAAATTCTAATAATCTCAATCGCGATGCGAATGGAAAAGTATTTTCCAAGACTCAAACGGGCCTGTCCCAAGGAGAAAAAGTATTCATTTGAAACTTAAACACACGTGGGGAAACTGAACAGTCTAACCAGTAGACTATGATAAACTAGCAAATTAAGCTACTTTGTTTCACAATATTTCCAGGCTTCAACCAGTGCTGCTTTTCATTCAGACTTATGTGCACATTTATTTATTTGAGTGTTTTTCATGATTATGTTGCTATATCTTTTCCCTGTTTGCTTTGATTGATAACTGGTTATTAAAATCAGAGGAAGGTTAAGTTTAAAATAGAAGTGTTTAAATTGAACCTTTCCCCCCCTTCTGGTCCTTCTGGTGAAATAGATTGTTATAGATCAATAATTATCGATATCGACTGATATGAAACACTTATATCGTGATACAGTTTTCAGCCATATCGCCCAGCCCTAGTGTGCGCGTGTGTGTCTGTGTCTGTGTGTGTGCGTGCCGACTCATTGCCACAAAACTGTTGTGTGAATGGTGGAAGATGGCTCTCTGTTGCAGACAACATCCGCCATAGGCAAGAGATGAAAAAGACTAATTAGGCAATGGCTCTTTCTGAGTGGAAAAAAAGGCTATTCACACTTGGAAGGTGTGTTTGCTGTTAGGCTAATCTTTGCTTTAGTTTGCTGTTGTAGCCATAAATTAAATTAACCAAGCTCTCTTAAAACCATACAACTATCAGCTGTTTGTCCAGTTCAGTTCCTCAGCTGGAAAAGGGTGTTTTATTGCACTCTCATGGGCCACAGGCATCGCCTCCTCTCCTCTGCCTGAGTCAGAGGCTCAGCCATAATGGCAAATTAGAACTTGGAGGAACGTTCCTAATAGAAGCTCATCAATGTTCTGTCACCCTCTATCCTTGGGGCCTCTAGGTCCACGTGGTTGAAAAATCATTCATCAAAAATTCATTCATCAAAAGAATTAATTAATTTGATCAGGACTCGACATTAATGGTTACCCTTGGCTACCAAATTATTAAAAGTGGCAACCAAAACCTTATGCCTGGTTGCCAAGATGGCACCCACTTTTAACCACTTCTAAAAGTTAACTTTGAGTCCTGAATTTGATCCATCAAATGTAATGCGTCACCGTGGCTTGATTACTTTTTTCTGACTTGTCAAAGTCAGTTCAGTTTTGGCCTATTATTTCCTGTCAGAACAGTATGCAGTCAGTCTCTGTGAGAAGGTTATGTATTTGACAGGCTGCCCTTGGATACGCCTCACGTCACCCCCCCCACACACACACACACCTCTCCATTTAGGCGTTCCCTTGGTAGGTGTTTGCAAGGAGGCTGGGGTGCCCAACCCTCCTGCCCGTCTCTGGGATGCAGGGCTGGGAGTGTTGCCTTGGCCTGGGTCTGATGGAGGGCCGACACTCGATAGCGGCAGCAAGTGTGTGGGGATAAATATTTAACAGCCCAGGGCTGGTGACGTGACTGTGGAGTCTGGCCATGTGTGTGTCCGTATATGGCTGTGTCTGCATAATGTGTGTGTGTGTGTGTACATCATCTACATCGTGTGTGTGTGTGTGTGTGTGTGTGTGTGTGTGTGTAGCCTCATTCAGAGACCTCTGCTGTACGTCACACTGTGTTTGTGGAGAGGTTGGCACTCTGTGCTCTTCAATAATTCAGACAGGAACCTTCAATGGTGTCTCTCTCTCTCTCCCTCTCTCTCTCTCTCTTTCTCTTTGGGTTTCCATCACCTACCCTCCCTCTATTGTATCATCTCTATCCTCTACCTTCTCTCTCTCTATCACTCCTTTTCTCCCCATCATTCTCTGTGTCTCTCTTTCTCTCTCTCTCTCAGGGGTGTCTCGTTTCGCTCTTGATCTAAATGTGTCTGTTTCTTTCATTACATGCACCCTGTCACTTCTCCATTCTTTGTCTCTCATTTCTTCACCCCCTTATTTCCCTGTTGCTGCTGTTGTTAAAGGGGAAGAGAAAGAGAAAGAGATGGTCCAAAGACAACCTATAGAGAGAGAGAGAGAGAGAGAGAGAGAGAGAGACCCAGAGGGGAGAAATAGATTCAGAGTTGGAGAGAGAGAGAGAGAGAGAGAGAGAGAGAGAGAGAGAGAGAGAGAGAGAGAGAGAGAGACTGATTGAGAGAGGGGCAAGAACAGCAGTGAGTTTCTAGATGGCAGAACTCTGTCCTCCTCTGACCTCATGTTTTCCTCTGGAGTGTCTGACTGAATGGGAGGAGGATCCTCTGGCTGCCTGCATATGCTGCTGTGGACTGGACTCCCTCCCCAACTGCTCATTCACTGTGTGTCTGTGACGTGGCTCTCTTTTGCTCTCTTTTTGGCCTCAGTCTTCTTTCTCATTTTCTCTCTCTCTCTCACACACTCTCTCTCTCTCCTGTCATTTGATCATCCTGCCACGACTTCATGTTTGTTGTAGCCTGTGTAGCAGCAGAAGGCATGTTAAATAACATGAGCCATGTAGTTGTTTATGTATTATGTAGGCCCATAGACATGGTTTTGTGTCATTTTGCACACTGATGACTAGGCTGGAATGTAGCTCTCTCTCTGTCCCTCTCTGTCTCTCTGTCTCTCTCTCTCCCTCTCTCTCTCTTCCTCCCTCTCTCTCTCTCTCTCTCTCTCTCTCTGCATCTCCTATTCAATTAGTTTGCTTAAATGTAGTGCCATAGCCATATTTGCATGGTGTGTATGGATGGAACATATGTACCTGTGTGTGTGTGTGTGTGTGAAGCTTTGATCTTCTAATTGCCCCCTTGTATTTCAGGTGGCTGGCTCATTTCTGCTAAGTGTGAGATTATGGAGTAAACAAGATTAGCTGGGCTGCCAGTGTCTCAGGGAGAGACAGACAGGGAGAGAGAGAAACACACATCACTAGTAGTGGCACAGTGATCAATGAGGCAGTGCGCTTTGCTTAACCATTGTCAATGTGTTGTATTGTATATTGCCTATATAGGCAATATATATATATATATATATATATATATATATATCTCACCGGTGATATCGACAGGAAACAAATTCCCTGTGTGTACTAACTTTAATACATTTGTTTCTGATGTGTAGTTTGCTCATTTTTGTTCTGAAGAAGGCCTTAGGGCCAAATCGTCATCAGTAAAATAACATAGGCTACATATGGCACCAGAGTGCGCAACACCTTTTTATTATTCCTGGAGTACCCCTTACCACCTATTAGACTCAGTGCAGCTTAATGCATATTTGCACTGAGGTGGCATATTACTTGCCCCATAGTAATGACTGTTGCTGAGTTGCTGTACTCAGAGACGTTAGGGAAACAAAGCCATGACCTTGGCTGCGCTCTCTAATGGCAGGCTGGTTTACAGTCAACAGCTTATTAGTGTAGACTGGCCCATTCAGCAGATGCGAATGTCAGTGGTGGACTAAATCTATGTCAACATAAATTACTCGTATGAAGCAATGGCGTGCTGACTTCAGCCAATAATGAAAAAAAAGGAGTTTATAGCCCTTTGCTGGATCACTTGGGGTCAGGGACAGTCTTCTCTGTTCGGCCAAATGACTGGATGACTGGCCAAATGACTGGATGTTGACAAGCCTGCATTATCCTCAGGATCTGAGACATACCCTCCATATCTCCAATATCAACCTTTAGACCTCTAGCAAAGTCCAGTAATGGGATGCGTGATGTCTTACCATAACTACCAGTGTCCATGCAAACAGTGGAGGCTTCCAGCCCTGAGACACACAGGGTGTGTTCTATGTGTTGCAGAACTGCTGCGGCTTAGTTGTGTGTGTGTGTGTGTGTGTGTGTGTGTGTGTGTGTGTGTGTGTGTGTGTGTGTGTGTGTGTGTGTGTGTGTGTGTGTTCACTCACACTGGGAAAGTTTCTTCTGCCGGCATGCGGCAACTGCCCCCCCTATATCTTTCTCTAAACGTTGAACTTGAACCGTTTACTGCTCTCCTTATACACTCTAGGAAAAGTCGACTCCACTTGTTTCTCTTCACTCTTATCTTCATGGTTACTCACCAGCGCCGCCCTGAATGTAGCACTGTGGTTCTTAGATCCACTGGGCCCACCGCCCTGAATGTAGCGCTGTGGTTCTTAGATCCACTGGGCCCACCGCCCTGAATGTAGCGCTGTGGTTCTTAGATCCACTGGGCCCACCACCCTGAATGTAGCGCTGTGGTTCTTAGATCCACTGGGCCCACCACCCTGAATGTAGCGCTGTGGTTCTTAGATCCACTGGGCCCACCGCCCTGAATGTAGCGCTGTGGTTCTTAGATCCACTGGGCCTATCTATGAGTCATCTCCATTAATTACCACATTTATTACATTTCAGACTTTTCTCCCCGTTCAATTTGAGACACTTCAAGATTGGCAAGCCTCTTGCCTTGCCTGGCTAATGTGTAGTCAGGAGCGGGCCTTCATTTGATGGATTATCAGACGCTTTATACTTCAATTGCCTTCTATTGCACAGTGAGGGCGTTTGTTTTATGAGTTTCTGTCCTCTGTGCTTGTGTCAGAGACATTGTTGCGTAGCTTTCAACAGAGACTGCAGTGAGAAATACTGCAGTCGTGGAAACACAAAAATGGTGCATGTGGGAAGCTTTTATGATTCTCCTCCTATTTAACTACTCGCATTTACTGAATGTCAGGTGTGTGGGCCTAACTACTTCTGATGGTCCTTGTGCACCACCAAAAATGTGTGAAACTAAACATTAGCAGCCGCAGGTAGCCTTTATAATGTCCATAAAATACATAGCCTAGATTCAACTCACTCACAGTCATTAAATTGCTCTCAGACAGACAGGTGCATAGATGACCTACATTAGGCGTACACAGGCGTTTTTTTTTTTTTTTTTTTTCACAGGCCATTTTGCCCACCTGAAAGGCCAACTAACCCAAACCCATACACTTTACACATTTGACCTACATTTGAGAATGGAGAATCTGCTACCAGCATCAGCGCTGTCCTCGTTCCTTTTCCCTTCTGAGAATGTGTGGGAGACTCAGGTAACCTGTCTATGATTCTGGACAGTCCCACTGGCTTGTCTGTCTTGGCAGCATACGGACTGTCTGCCAACACATGTTCTTATGGAAATTCTCCAAGTGAGGCCAATCTCTTGAGCGTAGATAAGTTCCGACTCTCTTGTGCAGTGGCGGCCATATTTGACTGTCAACCACTATTGGAACGGAATTCATCCTCTTGCTTACATTATCAAGATTTGATGAAATACCCCTCTGATAATTTACCTGTACATTTGCCACACGCCCACACAGACACTAGATAAATTAGATAAAAAGATAAATTACTTAAGAGAATTTGTTTACTTCATGTAGACCAAATTCATTAAGAGAATTTGTTTACTTCATTTTTACTTCTTAATGCAAGTTAAAGGGCTGTTCACAACAGGAACAATAACTATGAAGATAACTAGTCAAAGAAACAGAATCAGTAACCGTACAGAAGCATAATGTTTCCTTTTTATATGTTTTGTGCATTTTTGAGTTTGAAAGCTCTTCGTATCTGTGATGTAGCCTAGCTAGGAAAGTGATGTATGACAGCCTTTGTGCTTTGTGTGTGAACGGTAGGGGAAATTAGTGTGCTTATCTGACCCATGCAAAGCACAGATTGTAGGGCGGCGGGGGGGGGGGGGAACGGCGCGGCCCAACATGTAGCCTCAAAGGCTAATGACCTTTTAGGAATCCAGCAGGTAAACCATTAACTCCACAGTCAAATACAGGCCATGAAGAGAAAGACGGGGCCATGGACGAGGATGCGGAGTGGATGAGCTTTGGACGATTGGCAGATACTGCCTCCACATAGCCAGGCACTTGAACATTGCACTGACTTGGTATCTCTCACACATGCACATTCACACAGATGAATGCACAAAGTACTGGGGTTTGTGAGTGAGTATTTGAGATCTGGCTAATGGCAGTACTTCCCTCTAAACACACATAGATCAGCTTGCACACACACACACACACACACACACACACACACACAAACACATTTACACAACTCCCTGAAATCGATAGGTTGATGGCACACATACTGGAAGGGTTAAAGCCTTTGGCCAATATGAATATACACTCAAACGTTGTGTAGTTACATCCACTCATATTGGTGCACTACATTTAGTCTTTCCCCTCCGAGACCAAGATCCACAGAATCTTTCACCCACAAACACACACAGCCGCACACATTTGTTATTTTTATAAGGGCAGTAGCAGTGTCCAAAGACCAACTCTTGCGTCAATTGTGTGTCAGGGTGGGATGGAATGACCTGGTAGCTCACACCACCTGTAGGACACAGAAACACTGGTTATGCAAGGGAGCTCCTCTTGCTGTGTTAAGTTAACTTTCATAATTATGTGCTTATAATATGTAGACAGATATGCATGCAAGGAAACACTTCTCCCTCTCCTCTCTTTGCCAGGGTACATCTTTGTTGTTTTACCTTCTCTCTCTCTCTCTCTCTATGTCTCTGTCTGCCGCCTCTTTCTGATCTTTCCTTTATCTTTCTTATGCTCCCTCAATCTCAGTACCCCAGCCACCACTCCCATCATTTATCTCTCGGTCTCCCTCTGTCTGCAGGTTTGCCAAGAACCTGTCCCCGGATAAGATCAATCTGAGCACGCTCAAAGGGGAGGGTCAGCTGACCAACCTGGAGCTAGATGAGGAGGTGCTGCAGAACATGCTGGACCTGCCCACTTGGCTGGCCATCAACAAGGTCTTCTGCAACAAGGCCGCCATACGGGTAAGCACTCCTACTCCTGCTCCTCCTCCTCTTTCTCCACCTTCTTCAAATCCTCCTCCTCCTCCTCTCCTCCCCTTTCTTCTCATCCCTCTCCTCCCCTTTCTTCTCATCCCTCTCCTCCCCTTTCTCCTCTCCTCCCCTTTCTCCTCCTCCTCCTCTCCTCCTCCTCCTCTCCCCTTTCTCCTCATCCTTCTCCTCCTCCTCCTCCTCCTCCTCCCCTTTCTCCTCATCCTTCTCCTCCTTCTCCTCTCCTCCTTTTCTCCTCCTTATCAGCCTTCTCGTTTTCCCCCTCCCCCTCCTTCTCCTCTTCCCCCCCCACTCCTCTTCTTTTTCCTTCTGCTCTATCTGTTTCTCCTCCTCTTCCCCTCACCTCCTCCTCCTCTTCCTCCTCCTCCTGCTCCTGCACCTTTAGCATCTCTAGAAGAGGCTTTGTCATCAATAGACGTCTTATCTGTGTTGGTTGCTGGCCTGCTCAATTGTGATCATCATCATTAGTGTCCTCATATTGGTCATCGTTATTATTATCGCCTTCATGATGATAATCATGCTCACCAGGGCTGTTGCCACAATCCTCATAGCAGATTGTTCATTTACAATCGTTATCATAAGTATGACTGAGTGTGAGTGTAAAAGCTTGTGTCACCCTCTTCACCATCACAGGGTTCATTGCCTAGCTATGCAGGATTAAATGTATAGTACTAATTCTTATTAAAAAGCTATTTTCACTATAGCAATGACCTTTACTGTAATGACCACGCCTCTCTTTTCTTTCTTTAATCATGCCGACCCTTGAAAACAGTCCCATTAAACCAATTTTGAACCTTATTGAAGAAATGATCTGGGACCAATTTGCCATTTTGTAGAGCCATACACAGGGCTTATAGTGTTCAGGCACCGTGCCTGAATTCAGGCGTGAGCTGGTATGCTTAAGGTTTGAAAATAGGCAATGAGACTACAGTATGAAGTCCTCATAAATGTCTGATAACTTCAGGCACAGACATTGCTATCCCTGCATACAGTATGTGTGGTTAATGTTTTGTCTGTGGTCACTCAGGATAGTAGAAACGTCTTTGTGTGTAAACACCATATAATTTCAGAAGTAGGCATGCAGAATTTCTAACAATCTCCATATTTTCACAACAAATTCGTTCACTTCCGACAGCAGTCAGTAGTCAGTGCAGAATGCTATGAAAGTATCTCGGAGACGAGGCACAGCCTTGTGCTCCAGCTAAAGTGTATTCACAGACTGCATACATGATGCGCTTGCTTTCCCCATAGCTCTCCTGGACTTTGAGGCTTGGAACACCCACCACTGCAGTGCGTTGTGCTCTCTTAAAGAGTTCAGCAAGCCGCAGTATCAACACCACACACACACACACACACACACACACACCATGCTGTGCTGACCAGCCTCTGATTCACCAGCTGCCTGGCCTTGCTTTAAGGACCGCGCACACTGCAGTGCCTTTTATTGTCTTTCTCTCCATCCCTTCCTCCCTCTCTCCTCCACCTCCATCTCTTTCTCTCTGGTGATAGGTATCCTTCATCTGTTTGTCTCATCTCTTCTCTCATCAGGTGTGTGTTCATGAGAAGATGCCTCTCTCATTCCTCATATTATCTCTCTTTCTTTCTCTCTCTCTCTCTCTCTCTCTCCCCCTCTTGGCTGCAGTAGACCAGCCCATCTGTTAAGCAGACACCTTTTGAATCAATGTAGTCGATGAGGAGAATGCCTGACTCTTACACACACCCACACACACATACACATACACGCATGCATGCAAATCAAGACAGAATGGTTTCGGTAATGAGGTCACTATAACTGTGGTGTGTGTGTGTGTGTGTGTGTGTGTGTGTGTGTGTGTGTGTGTGTGTGTGTGTGTGTGTGTGTGTGTGTGTGTGTGTGTGTGTGTGTGTGTGTGTGTGTGTGTGTGTGTGTGTGTGTGTGTGTGTGTGTGTGTGTGAGAGCGCACGCGCGCGCCAGGTTGGTTTGTGCGTTGGAGGTGCCTGGATGTAGGTGTTCTAATTGCTGATTCTGTGTATGTGTCACAGAGTGGGCTGATGGAGAAGGGTGTAGAACATGTGGGGGTGTGAGAGAACGAATAGGACGACGGATGGATGGATGGAGGTGTGTGTGTGTGGGCTTTGAGTTGTGTGAGTATTTACACTTTGGAGAGGAATGGGTCCTTGGCACCCTTCCTCTCTCTCTCTCTCTCTCTCTCTCTCTCTCTCTCTCTCTCTCTCTCTCTCTCTCTCTCTCTCTCTCTCTCTCTCCAGATATCCCCTGGATGAAGCTCATTATAGTTGCTGTCAGTGTAGCTGCTGATGCTGCAGGAGTTCTGATTTGCTCTAGCACCCTCCCTCTGCCTTCTCCTCTCTCACCTTGCTTCCATTCAACTAATTCCTTATTCTTTATTATACACACACACAGAAACTCTCCTACACACACACACACACACACATTCACACCTTGAGTTTGTCCTCCTTCCACAGACGCTGATGTCAGCACCGCCCCCGACCTTCCTCAGAGAAAAACTCTTAGTGACGTAAATGACCATCACTGGACTCAGCGTGATTGTTTTAGCCCAATTGGCAGTTAGCTGCTGCTTCCTCTCTCTCTCTCTGCCTCATCCTCCCTCTCTCTCTCTCTCTCTCTCTCTCTCTCTCTCTCTCTCTGCCTCATCCTCTCCTCTCTCTCTCTCTCTCTCTCTCTCTCTCTCTGCCTCATCCTCTCTCTCTCTCTCTTCTCTCTTGCTCTAGCTCTTTGTCTCTCTGACATCACTGCACATCCCTCACTCTGACACCTGACCATCATACTGGGCATGTTGCGTAACAGGGGTTCAGTTGCAGGCTTTGGCTTTCAGAGTCATAGTGTGTGTGTGCGTGTGCGTCTGTGTGTTTTTGTGTGTGTTTGCGTGTGTGTTTGTACATGCCCACATGTGTGCATTGTGTGTGTGTGCGCGTGTTTGTGTGTGTGTTTGCGTGTGTGTTTGTGTGCATGCCCACGTGGATGCATTGTGTGTGTGTGTGTGTGTGTGCGCGCGCATGTGAAGAGAGGTTGGAGACTGTTGTCACCCTCAGCTGTTTAATTGCCTGTGTGGGTGTGAAAATGTGTCTTGTGCAATCTGGTTATGTGCCTGTTTTTTTGTTGTTGTTGTTAATGTGAGAAGAGGTAATGCAATGCAGTGGACGGTCAAGGGAGAGAGACATCTACATGTATAGCCAGATAGAGAGAGATGAAGAGAGTGAGAGAGATGGGGATAAAGAGAGTGAGAGAGAGAGGGAGAGAGCTGAACAGAGGGGGAGAGAGGGAGAGAGGGATGAAGAAAGGGATGAAGAGAGGTGTTATTTGAAGTCAGCAGTGCACCTGTGCAACCTCTCTGGGGAACTGAAGGACACAGCTAGACCTTCTGCTCTTCACTGCTTTCTGTTTTCTCTTCACCTCTCTCTCTCTCTTTCTCTCTATATCCCTCCCTCCCTCTCTGTCTCTCTGTTACTGGCTGAGATTTCCTCCTACTCCCACCCTCTGTCAGTTTCAGGCTCTCTGGCTGTCAGTCCTGACACATGTCTCATCTTGTCCCCTGTGCTCACATCCCTCTTTCATGCATGCTCTCTCTCCTCCTCTCTCGTCCTCTCTCCCTCCCTCCCCTTGTCTCCCACTCTCTCACTCCTTCTTTGCAGCTTTTTCTCTCTCTCCAATCAAATTCAAATTCAAATTCAAATGTGCTTTATTGGCATGACTCTGAAAATAGTGTTGCCAAAGCAGTAACATGACAATACAAACAGATACAATATTTGTTTTAAGGGGGGTCAAAGAAAGGAAACTTATAATACTAAACTAAAAGAAAGAAAACTTATTTAAAAAAAAAAATACTGAAAATATTTTCCTGTGCATTTTTCTTAAGTTTATTTTATCAATGTCTAGTATGCTAAAGGTGTATGCTTCTGTAGGAATGTTTCTTTCTGTGTTATTTTAAAGAGAGAACTCCCTTATGCTTTGCATTGGCCTCCAGTGCCTGAAGGTATTGTTGTTTGTGGTTTTCCCAAAGGAATAAAATGTCTAAAAGCCAGTTTGGTCTCAGTACCTTCACCGCTGACTCTCTACACTTCTCAAACCATAAACACACACGCCACACCTCATTCCACAATTTCTCTTTTCTCCGCTCTCCTCTCTCCTTTCTTTCCTCTTCCTCTCATTCTCTCTCCCTCCCTCTGTCCCTCTTCTCAACCTGTCCATCTCCCTCTCCCTCTCTCTCTCTCTCTCTCTCTAATCTCCCTTGTGGGAAAGGTCATCATGGCCACTCAGCCATGTCTCATCCAGGGACGTCGCTCTCGCTCCTGCTGTCCGCCCTCCGCCCAGATGCCCCGTCAGCAGTGGGCAGCTCTGAGTCACGGAAGAGAGGGAGAGGGAGAGGGAGAGGGAGAGGGAGAGGGAGAGAGAGAGGGAGAGAGGGGTGAAGAGGAGGTAGCGAGAGGTTGAACGAGAGGGGGAGAGGAATGAAGAGGAGGAAGAGAGATTGAGAGAGGGGGAGGAATGAAGAGAAGGAAGATAGATTGAGAGAGAGGGGGAGAAGGATGGAGAGGAGGAAGAGAGATTAAAAGAGAGAGAGGGAGAAAGACTGAGTGGAGTGGACGGCGCAGGACACACAGCAGACGACCGCAGGGCAGGACCAGGGTGTGTCCCTCTGGTCGTCTCTGAGTCACACACTGACAGGCCATCAGGCTCCAACCTGAAGATGCAGCTAAGAAAAGCAGTTTCCTCAAGCAGCTGATATGCATTTACTCAACTTAATAATAGTCCTTTTGCCATACAGCAAGTGTGCCACTAACTCTGTGTGAAGTCTTGCCTGTGTATGTATAAATGGAGTGTGTGAGTATAGCGGAGTGGAGTTGAGTTTCCTCCGCCAACTCCATTAATTCCATAGAGAGGGACACCTTGAAGGCCGCTATCCCACTTATCACCCGGTTGCCACTACAGGCAATAGTCACGCCTTTATAGCACGCAAAGGAAACACGCGGTTCCGTTTAAAAAGAAGCCAACTTGTTTATTGTACTTCTTTCTTTGGTCCTGACAGTGATAATACTGGGTAGTTAGCCTGTTTACAGTTGATTGCATTGTTGTGAAGCCTGCTTCCTTGTTCAGCCGTCGTTTATAAAACTTGTTATGGTTACCATTCAAAATATGGAAAGGTGATTAAAGTTTTTACCAGGCCATAATTCCAAGTAGGTGGTTTTGTGGGAAACCTTGGTAAGGTAACCCAGAGGAAGTTGTAAACCCGAATTGCCCAGGGGCTTCAATCTCCAAACTATACAAAGCCAAAAGGCTCTTCTATTAGGAGGTTTACCACTTCCTCAGGGTTAACAGGGTTGCAGGAGTTTTACCTTAATACAACATCTATGAAGCCAATTTGATGGTAAACAAACTTGTAATAGGAGAATCGTTCACCTAGGATAGCCATAGAGCATAACCGTAGCATGTTGCTACTGAGAGAACCAGCAATGTAACTTCAAGAATTGCCGACTCGAAGACACCTCAGTTTTTGCCTGTTGTTAGTTTTTTACCTCCACAACAAAAGCAATGTCATTGTGTACAGGGGGAACAAGCCATGAGAAGTAGGCTATTTACAACAGCAGAGTAAAATATAAATATATTGTGACTCTAGGGGGAGCTCTAGAGTCGCCAACAATACCTGAAACTGCATACTAGTATACCTTTAATAACCACCCCACCAGACAATCATAAAAAAGTATTCCATGTCTCCGGGGAGTAGAATGAATATGGGAGTGGGAATGGCGTATGGATCTAGATATTGCCTTTTCACCTGTAAAGTGGTTTTCTTGATATGTTGTCTTATTTAACACAGGGAATCATAGACTATTCATCTCTTTGAGGATGTGTTATTGTTGCTGATCAAGAATCTTGTGTAACATTTGTTTCTTATAGGTTGACTTTTTGACTATCTTTGCCTGCCCATTTCCTTGTATCTGTATTTCTCCACCCACCACCTGCTCTGTTTGCTGTACCTGACATTCAGGCCAAAACGTAACATTAACTGTGTGTGTGTGTGTGTGTGTGTGTGTGTGAGAGTGTGAGAGAGAGATGCTCAGTGGTGACTGACTTTTCTCTACTGTGTAAGCATCCTGAAAGCACAGCGTGGTGGTTGTTCATGGTTGCTGGGTTTGCAGACTAGTTTGGAAAGATGCCAGTTTCATTCCTAACACACATGTGTTAGATCCTTCCCTGGGGAAATGTTTACATCTGTTGTCATAGAAGTAGGGCAGGATATTGATGTGCTGTGATTCTTTAAGCGAACTGCAAACTGTCTACCACATGTTTTCTTAGCCTAGTTGTTTTAGTAATATAGTCATAAGATCTTATAATAGCATCTACTCTAACAGCTATGTGTTGGGCATGTTTATCCCACTTTAGCCTACTCGTATTTATTCAATTCCAAGGCTTATACAGAATATCTAAGCCAACATGCATGCGTTCAAACTGAAGTGCTAAAAGCTAGCTGGTCTATAGATCCAATTGATTCACATCCCAGTGTTTTAAACATAGACTGTATAAACCCAGTATAAACCCAGGTTTTAACCCAGTATGCTGATGACGGCCAACAGCTGACGGCTTCACAGATTCACCTGAGGCACTGCACATTAATTTATCTAAAAATTGCTAACGGCTAATCGCTAAAGGTTCATAGGGATGATGTGTCACTGCACATTTATTCAACTAATGGGCGATGACTCCCACTGGGCCAGTGTATGTTCATTCAGGAAGAGTCCCATACCTCCCCTGTCCAAAACATTTTCTTCTGTCATGTTTTAAGGTCAGTTATGTCTTTGGTCATTATCACTCTTCTTTTTACCTCAGTCACTCCTTAAACAGTACAGGGCTAATGCTAACAGCTAATGGTAAACAGGCTAACCATAACTGCTGTTTGAGTTAGAGTTCTGTAATGTTCCTGTCAGAGATAACTGCTTGTGGCTGGTGGCCAACAGCCAGTAGCTGATATAAACCCATCTTATCACAATCTCAATTCAGGTCAGGTGTTTATGGAACA
This sequence comes from Alosa alosa, assembly GCF_017589495.1. NCBI lineage: Eukaryota > Metazoa > Chordata > Actinopteri > Clupeiformes > Clupeidae > Alosa > Alosa alosa. The sequence continues at coordinate 15,039,131 of NC_063205.1, forward strand.
GACACTCTCTGTTCCCATTTTGGCTTCAAACAATAAAGGAACTCCATCTCTCCTGTGCGGTCTTTCATTTCATGTCTTCCCTTCCCTCATCTCTCTGTGTTCTGTCTTTCATTTCATGTCTTCCCTTCCCTCATCTCTCTGTGTTCTGTCTTTCATTTCATGTCTTCCCTTCCCTCATCTCTCTGTGTTCTGTCTTTCATTTCATGTCTTCCCTTCCCTCATCTCTCTGTGTTCTGTCTTTCATTTCATGTCTTCCCTTCCCTCATCTCTCTGTGTTCTGTCTTTCTCTCCTGCTCTCCTCTCTGTTCCTCTCTCATTCCCATTGTGTGTTTGCTTCCTTCTGAGGCAAATGTATTCAATGGGGATTGACGACATAATGAGCGTGCTTCCTCATGCTTTCACTGCTGTTTCATCACACACACACACACACACACACACACACACACACACACACATGCACGCAAACTCTCCTCTCTCTCTCACACACACACAAACACGCTGTGCTGACTCAAGCTCAATATTAATTTTAGTAATTATGGGTGTGGTGAAAATAAATATTTAAGAGATGCTCACACACACACACACACACACACACACACACGCACGCACGCGCGCGCAACATCATTCCTTACTCAGCTGTGGGGCTACTGGCTGTGCCCCAAATTTAAATTATCCTCAGCTTGTTCACATATTTCAGGAAGATTTTGTAAGTCTGGCCTGTTTCCCACACAGCTGTCTGTGCTGTGCAAAGTAAAGTGTCTCAGAGGCATGAACATGAAAACCCTTCTGGACGTTTTGAATGGTCAGTGTGTAATAGCACAGGTGTGACTTGAAGACACGAGTACTAGCACATGGTATTAGCCTGATGATCATCTGGGGAGGTTTTTGTTGGGGAACTATGATTGAAATGAAATGGCAATACGAGAAGACAAACAGCAGTTTAAATTTGGTGATTTGACTGTAAGCATCAAAGAATACAGTGCGTAAGATGTGTCCAGACAGGGTTTTCTAGAGATGTTGTTTGTTGTAGTTTGCAATGGTTTGATGGTTTTGTTTTTATCACCTTTTAGTTTCTATTTCACATGCACAGGTAAGACACACCTGTAAGGTAACATGATTTACTAGTAAAAATGTGTGGCATTTTGTTGTTTGAGAGTTGACTGGGCAAAAGTTATGACTTCTGTTCCTCTGTCATGATATGAGTTGTCATAACTCACAGATGTCAATGTGCAAAACTGTCTGATCTGCATCAGCCACACCATACTTGAGCTAACCAGCTGGTGTCTCGCTCACTCTGTGTGTGTGTGTGTGTGTGTGTGTGAGAGAGAGTTGAATAACACCCCTTCCCTCTTCTCTCCCCCCAGATCCCATGGACCAAGCTGAAGACTCATCCCATAAGCTTGGTAAGTCTGGCTCACATCCCTTGTAGACATTGCAGGACAGAGTCTATGTCTATGGGTTTTCAACTTTACTTAGTATATAGACACAGGTATGGAATGGAGCTCTAAAGAGAACACTAAAGAAATTACACTTAATCAGTGGTGGGAACTTGAACTGGATTCCTTGTTCTGGAATGTTCTACACCAGTTCAGTCCCTCGTGATGGTACAGCTCAAAGTTGATTCTGATTGAAACCAGACGGATGAAATCACTGCAGCTGATTACTGGTTTTAGGAGACAATCAAGCCCATTTCTTTCAGAGATATCCCCAGACGTACACCTTCTCATCTGGAAGGGCAGAAATCATGACTGGACCTTGCATTCCAACTACAGTCCTGCACTTAACCTTAGTCAATTCATGTGGAACCAGTCCAGGCACATCAGTGACCTTAGGTGACCTCTCTGTCTTTTTTGCAGTCGTTGGATAAGGTGGTGATGGAGATGAGCACCTGTGACGAGCCCCGCCCACCAAATGGTCCGTCTCCCATAGCAACAGCATCAGGTCAAAGGTGAGATATTTTCTCTTTCACTTCCCCTCTGTCTTCCACACATTCTCTCTCCCTCACACACACACACACACACACACACACACACACAGTGGTCACTTACACTGATCCTCATTTCATTTCTGCAATTTTTTCTGCAAATCTCTCAGTATCCACTATTCTCCCCCATCTTCCTTATCACACACACACACACACACACACACACACACATACACACACACACACACACACACACACACACACACACACACCCCCGTGCCCTCTCTGAACTCCTTTCTCTCCTTGGTCCATATGAAGGTTGAAGGATTAATAAAGAAGTTTTAAATGATAATCTCTCTCCCTTCATGCAGTTTATATGGTCTTTATGGTTTAATAAAGACGTGTTAAACCTCCTACCCCCTCTCTCTCTCTCTCTCTCTCCCATTCTCTGCAGTGAATATGGTTTTGCGGAGAAGGTGGTGGAGGGCATCTCTCTGTCCATCAACTCCATAGTGATCCGGATCAGTGCCAAGGCCTTCAACGCCTCCTTCGAGCTCTCCCAGCTACAGGTGTACAGCGTCAACACCAGCTGGGCCCAGAGCGACCTGAGATTCACCAGGATACAGGACCCAACCCGCGGGGAGGTACACACACACACACACACACACACACACACACACACACACTCTACTTCTCAATACTGCTTCGGGTGTTACATCATCTTACCATAGTGTAATTATGATATAGTTAAATTAAGTGTGCAATGGATTCACATAGGCATGCAGTGCAGAATACAGAAAAAGATCGTTATTTATATATGCCATCAACATGGTAATGGTGGTTGGCCTGGAACTACATTTGCTAGTGCGGTATATCCAGGATCAATATACTACTGGTGCAGTGCATGTTATACTGTCCTTTTGACTTTGTGTTTGGTCATTTCCCAACAAGACTGTGAAGGTTGTCCGAGAGTTGAAGTGTCTGGAGGAGGTGCGGCTGAGATTGACGTTGCCAGGGTGACTGAGTGTGCGGTCGTATTCTGGGGTGTGTTTCAGATGCTGACCTTTAAGGAGGTGAGCTGGCAGATGATCCGCATCGAGGCGGACGCCATCCAGAGCAGCGAGCACGAGGTCCTGAGCGCGCCCATCAGGCTCATCACCAACCAATCGAAGATCCGGGTCACGCTCAAGAGACGGGTGAGCAACGCACACGCACACACACATGCACACTCACACTGCAATCTAAAAAAGATGATTCAAGAACTATGTGCCCTTCATCACCTGCCAATTTGACATCAGCCACACTCTTGAGAAGTGTAAACAATACATACACACACACACACACACACATACACATACTATACGAACACTCCCACTATCCAGAACTAAGCGCATCAGGTCCAGTCATGCGTATGGTAAAAGATCAGTCACAACAGCACGCACACACTGAGTAACAGTCACAGTCTCATCAGACTCATCACTCTTCTGATTCATCAATCAACCATTGATCTCATCTGAGAAACAAATGACAAAACACAGATACACACACACACACAAACACACACACGCAAACACACACAAACACACCATTCAGTTTTGACAATAGGGACAGACATCATTTATACCCAGTAACACACATACACAGTGACGTTCGCCACATAATTAGTAGTCTGTACTGAATCACACATTCATTGAGCCCAACTGTTAATAGAGGGTAGTAAAGATCATTGTCTGCTTCTGCACAATAAGCCTTTCCCACACACACACACACACACACACACACACACACACACACACACATAGTCTATTCAACATTGACGGAAGCATTATCTTCTGTATCCCACAAAGACCCAAAAATAGAGATGGTGGGGGTGTCTGTGGTTGGGTGTTTGCATGGTGTTTGGGACTTTGTGTGTATGTCTGTGTCTGTGACTGTGTGCAAACACAAGAGCTTCAGTCCGCAGTCTCACTTATCTGTGTAGAGTTGTTCTGAATAGCTGTAGGCAAATGCAGTAATTACATTGGACGACATGATGATAATTAAAAAATCCTCATTCATTTGGCTTTCCAGCCCGCTGTGACAACAGCATGTTTGTTGTTGTGTTCGTCTGCTTGTTTGTTCTAAGAGGATGTTGTTTATGTGATTCCTAACTCTTTTTTAAGCAGCATTCCTTAGCTCCTTTAGCTCTACGTCTTGAGTTGGGTTCTTAGTTTAAGGATCGATCATCTTCAAGTAGTAGTGTCTGCGTCTCGTACCATAAACAATTTCTGGATGTATAGATGGATGTATGGATTACTGTATATGGAACGGACCAGTAGCCATTGGGTCGTGCTGTGCAATGAGTAAACCTTCCTCCTGATTGGTCATCTCCCCAGGTGAAGGACTGTAACGTGGTGGCCTCGAAGCTGATTCTGATCCTGGACGACCTGCTGTGGGTTCTGACGGACTCCCAGCTGAAGGCCATGGTCCAGTACGCCAAGTCCCTGAGTGAAGCCATGGAGAAGTCAACCCAGCAGCGCAAGAGCATGGCCTCAGAGAACTCCGAGGTCTGTCACACACACACACACACACACACACACACACACTCAAATGTACACATGTCCATACTCACACACACACACATACACTCACCCACAGACACACTAAAGGGCCGTTCACACCAGGAAAGATAACTGTAAAGATAACTATAACTTTAAGGATGAAAGCATCCACACTGACCAACAATAAGCAAAGTCTCTCCTTGTGTTGATGAATGTGATGGCTAAAATTTGATGGATTCTGATTGGCCGTCAACTTTTATGTTGATAACGGCCCTTAATGCTCTCCCACACCCTCTCTCCTCTCTCTTTCACTTTCACACACACACACACACACACACACACACAGGCAGCAAAGGAACGTTCAGAAAAGCTCTCAGATGTACACCCTTTTGCGTGCACGCATAGTCGCATACTATACACAGGTTTACTCACACACGCAGACACACATCTGTATTTCACCTTCATGGGGAATTCCATGACCTTTCTTTGTTTTTTTATCTTTCTTTATCTGGATATGTGTTTTGTGTTTTGATAGCCAAGCATTGTCTGCTTTACATAAAGACAGACTGACAGACTGACTGACTGCCCAGCAGGATACACACACACACACACACACACACTCACATACTCACTAATGTTCCAAATAAGCTCTTCTGAGCTGCTTTTGGGTTTTACATCTGTATTTAGGGGTCATGATTTGCACATGTGTGAGAGAGGTTATATTTGGTCAGTGTGTTTGTCTGTATGTGTGTGTGTGTGTGTGTGTGAGCACGTTCAGGTCCTGAGGACTTTGTATATGGACACTGTGCCTGCAGTGTGTGCTGCTCTCTCTTGACCTCTTTGTCTCCTCTATGGTGAGAGCTGCGGGCACTTTCTCTCCCTCTCCCTTCTCTCTCTCTCTCCCTTTCTCTCCTTTTCCATCTCTCTCTTACCCTCTAGACCTCCCTCTCTCTTCTCTCTCTCTCCCCTTTCTCTCCTTTCCCATCTCTCTCTCTCTTACCCTCTAGACCTCCCTCTCTCTTCTCTCTCTCTCCCCTTTCTCTCCTTTTCCATCTCTCTCTCCTCCCACAGCCCTCCCTCTCTCTCTCTTTCACTTTCACACACACACACACACACACACACACACACAGGCAGCAAAGGAACGTTCAGAAAAGCTCTCAGATGTACACCCTTTTTATGCAGCAACGCATAGTCGCATACTATACACAGGTTTACTCACACCACCAGACACATCTGTATTTCACCTTCATGGGGAATTCCATGACCTTTCTTTGTTTTTATCTTTCTTTATCTGGATATGTGTTTTGTGTTTTGATAGCCAAGCATTGTCTGCTTTTTTACATAAAGACAGACTGACAGACTGACTGACTGCCCAGCAGGATACACACACACACACACACACACACTCACATACTCACTAATGTTCCAAATAAAAGCCTTCTGAGCTGCTTTTTGGTTTTACATCTGTATTTAGGGGTCATGATTTGCACATGTGTGAGAGAGGGTTATATTTGGTCAGTGTGTTTGTCTGTATGTGTGTGTGTGTGTGTGTGTGTGTGAGCACGTTCAGGTCCTGAGGACTTTGTATATGGACACTGTGCCTGCAGTGTGTGCTGCTCTCTCTTGACCTCTTTGTCTCCTCTATGGTGAGAGCTATGGCACTTTCTCCCCCTCTCCTTCTCTCTCTCTCTCCCCTTTCTCTCCTTTTCCATCTCTCTCTTTTACCCTCTAGACCTCCCCTCACTCTCTCTCTCTCCTTTCTCTCCTTTCCCATCTCTCTCTCTTACCCTCTAGACCTCCCTCTCTCTTCTCTCTCTCTCCCCTTTCTCTCCTTTTCCATCTCTCTCTCTCCCTCTAGCCCTCCCTCTCTCTTTCCATCTCCCCCACTCCTTTCCTCAAATGTCCTACACTGTCTGTCCGTCATTGTCCATCTGTCCCAGACACACTCACTCTGTATTTCACACAATCACTCCATTTCCCATCATCCTTTGTCACTTCCTGCTGTGGTCACCTCCTAGTTGCCCTCCATGCCAAGATGTCTGCCTCTCCTTTAACACCCCCCACCTCCTCTGCTCTTCTCTTTAATGGCTAGAGGACTGATATGACTGCACAACCTTCAGCAGACAGACATTTTGCCTATTGCGTTGTTCCACCACAGAGAACCTTACTTGCTTCCATGTTCACACATGCTTGTACACACACACACACACACACACACACACACACACACACACACACACACACACACACACACACACACACACACACACACACAAACAAGCCCCTAGCCTTACAGAGATGCTTTGGCATGTATAGGGGCTTCCATGTCACCACGTACATTCAGAAGCACACACACAAGCTCACGCTTAAACAAGCACAAAGATATACACGGACAAACAACGTCCAAACCCAAGTGCTTACCATGTTGCTTACGCAGGCATGCACAGGTGTGTGCATTCAAACACACACACGCGCACACACACACACACAGGTGCTTCTAACCTATTTTTACCCAAAGTCCATGTCTACCTCCATCTGTTTCCTCATGTCTGTGAGAACTGTGTTGGTATGGAGCTCCTCCTGCTGGTTGAAGTTAGCATTGCATGCCCTGGTGCACATGTACACCAATAAATACCTCTCTTCGGTATATTTCCAACTGCTTTTAAATCTATCGCTTTTGAGCAAAGTACTTGAAAAGTTGTTTGCAATCAGTTAAATACCTTCCTCAACGAAACAGGTATCCTTGAAAAATTCCAATCAGGTTTTAGATCAAATCACAGCACAGAAAACGGCTCTAGTAAAGATAGTCAATGATTCAGACTAGCTACCCACTCAAAACAAAGTCTCAATCCTTATTCTTCTTGATTTGAGTGCTGCATTTGACACCATTGATCATAGCATCCCATCCACCGCCTTGCAGTAAAGGGTGGGTCTCTCTGATAATGCTCTAAACTGGTTTCAAACCTACATTATTGGCAGAGATTTTATATCAGTCTAGGGAGATCATGTATCTGAAAAATATGACTTTACCTTTTTGTGGCCCAGGGAGCTGCCTTGGTCCCCTGCTATTTCTATATATGCCCTCCCATTGGGAAACGCCATAAGTCAGCATAATGTAAACTTCCACAGCTACGCAGATGATACCCACTGTAGGACTTTCTGTGGAGTCAACTAACCTTAGATGGCCTTTTGCCCCTCACTGCATGCCTTAACCTCCATTAATCAGGGATGAGCAAAACTTTTTTGAAACTAAATGATGACAAAACAGAGGTACCTCTCTGGTTGGACCAAAACCAAGCGATATTATTCTTAGTAATTCAGGAACTTTGCACACCAGGTCAAACCAAAAGTAAATAGCCCGTGTCATCTTTAGATGCAGAGTTAAGTTTTAAGCCCCATATCAGTAAAGTTACTCAGACAGCTCCATTTCCACTTGAGAAACATTGCCAAAGTGCTGCCCTTTTAACTCAACAAGATGCAGAAAAAGCTAATTCACGCCTTTATCACTAGCAGGTTAGACTACTGCAATGCACTTTTCACTGGTCTTCCTAAAAAAACATCTAAAGAAATTGGCACTCATACAGAACTCTATGGGCTAGATCTCTTTAACTAAGACTAAGAAGCGTGAACACCTCACCCTGTCTAACCGCACTGGCTTTTTCCTATAGAATTGATTTTAAGGTTATGTTAATTACTTACAAAGCTCTGAATGGCATAGCACCTTCATATATCTCTGAGCTTTTAATATCTTATCAACCACAAAGGAAACTTAGATCATCCAATTCTAATCTTTTTTAATCGCACTCCAAAGTGCTCCACAAACAAAGTGGGAGAAGCTACATCCATTATGCCCCAAACTATGGAACACCCTGCTCTGTACATCAAGCAGGCGAGTTCAGTAAATATTTTTAAAAAGATCTGAAACATACCTGTACAGGAAAGCTTTTAGTTAACTCCATCTTATCCTGTAGACTACATTTTCAGATTATTCACATCTGCTACTATTGAGGGGCTTAGCCAGCCAGAAGCAGATGGGCTCCCCTATTAAGTCAGGTTCTGCCAAGGTTCTTCCTGAATATGGAGTTTTTTCCTTGCCACAGCTGCCATATGGCTTGGTGGGGGTAAGAGGGTTAAGGCTGCCAGTCTTATGACGCCATTTTCTATATTCTTTCGGCCTCTGCCATATTTACCTTTGATGGTGACGCTCGGGACCCATCGCAAGAAAAATGCACTCCCATTGAGATGGAGTGAAGGGATATTGGATCCAGACTGGTTTAACTCCCATGACCAGTATTGTCCCTCTCTCTCTCTCGCGCTCTCTCTCTCTCTCTCTCGCTCGCTCTCTCTCTCTCTCTCTCTCTCTCCTCTGTCTCTCTCTCTCTCCCTCTGTCTCTCTCTCTGTCTCTCTCGTTTCTTCTCTTCCTCTTGGTCATCCCGTCCTCTCTCTCTCTCTCTCCTCTACAGGTCGCATCGCCGCCCCCTACAGCCCAGCAGGTGCGCGCGCAGCAGAGCTCGGCAGCGGCGGACCAGAACGCCACCATGGCCCGCCTCTTCAGCGCGTACGACGTGTGCGAGACCTCGCACCACCTGCAGATCACACACCTGGACCTACACATCTGCGATGACATCCACACCAAGGACAGAGGTGAGAGAGAGAGAGAGAGAGAGAGAGAGAGAGAGAGAGGGGCCTACATCTAGGAGCCTTCAAGTAGAGCCAGCACGGGGAACAGAAGACGGGGCTGAGAAATCACTTTCAACTATGGAGGGATGGGATGAGAGAGAGAGAGAGAGAGAGAGAGTGTGAGGGAGGTCTTTCTGATAGCAAAAACAACAACTTCAGAACTTTTTTTTTTTTTTTTTTTTTTCCAAGAGACCTTTGTTCTGTGCACCTGAACACACTAGTGATAAAGTGCAACAACATCGTACATTTTTGGTGTAGGCAAGTCATGTTTATATAGTACAATTCATACAAAGTGGAAATTTAAAGTGCTCTGTGGTCATTTTGAGAGTTTCCATCTATCTCTAGACAATATAGTAGACATGTATATTCATATAGTCTTATAGTCATGATTACGTTGTGTATATGTAAACAGTACTATTAAAATGCTATTGACTGTTAGTGTGAGCACAGACATGGTACATGCTGAAAAGTAGTACTCTGGGCACCAAGTGGGTGAGACCTCAGCTGGGACTCCACATGGTGCTCACTGGGCTGATACTAAACAGCAGCCATCCCATCAGTTAACATCAGGCATCAGTCTGCAGGAAGGCTGAGGGAGAAATAAATTGAGACAGAGACAGAGAGAGAGAGTGACAGAGGGGGAGAGAGAGAGACAGACCGAGAGACTAGCCAGGAGCAGGAGGATTTTTCAAACCACTGTGCTTCGTCTGACAGTTGAATAGGTGCTTTGAAATGGTCTGTTGTTGAAACTTGAAAGTGTTGATGTTGAGAATCCACAAGATGTATTCCCCTGCCCTTAGTCTTCCCTTGTGTTTCTGTGTGGACTGTGGAAGGGTTTGATATCCCTCGATATTATGTGTGTTTGAAACTGACTATGGGTGTGGGCATAGCTAGGATTTTCCAGAGTGTGTTTGTGCATCTGTGAGTGTATCTGTTTGTTTGCATGTATTAAAACAATATGCACTAATCTGTAAACACATCCACATCTATGGGCATTCTGTGTGTTGCCATTGTGTGTGTGTGTGTGTGTGTGTGTGTACTCCCAGTGTTTATTATGCAGTCTGTTTCCTCTCTCTCTCTATACATCTCTAGCCTGATGTGTTCTCTCTCTCTCTATCTATACATCTCTAACCTGATGTGTTCTCTCTCTCTCTCTCTCTCTCTCTCTCTCTCTTCATCTCTAACCTGATGTGTTCTCTCTCTCTCTCTCTCTCTCTCTCTCTCTCTCTTCATCTCTAACCTGATGTGTTCTCTCTCTCTCTCTCTCTCTCTCTCTCTCTCTCTCTCTTCATCTCTAACCTGATGTGTTCTCTCCATGTCTGTGTGCAGTGATGAATAAGGGCATTACGGGCGGAGCCATGCAGCTCTCCTTCAGCTCCATCACCCTGGACTACTACCCCTTCCACAGGGCAGGTAAGCAAACACCTCCACCTTCCCATGAGGCCTTACAGATGTGGACGATAACTGTTTAGTGCCGTCCACATTTTCTTGGCATATCTTAATGGCTTAATGGTCTGAGTCCAGTGGTCTAAAAATATTCCGGGCCGACTCCACTAGGAGCAGAGGTCACCCACTGCCTTGCTATTTGATCATTGTTGATCAGACTACAGTTCACATTTGTGTTGACAAGTGTAATGTGGTCAGCACACCCAAACAACACCAGTATGGCAGAGGCGGACTAGTGAAACTCCTTATCATTGGATCTCAGGTAAGTTGCTGGCGTGAGCAGGAAATATGGCTGACAGCTGCACTAGTTTTAACACACAACCTTCATCAGTTTTCCATTCAGTTGCACTGCTTTTGCATCAGCCGTCAGACCACAGTGACTCAAGCCCTACATGCATTCATGAGTCTTCACATCACACACACCAATTTCAGCTTGTAGACGTCTTCCTTCTGATCTGCAAATCTCCCTTGTCATCCAGCAAATTAAGGAATGTAGCCGATGTTATGTGCGTCTGCTGTCCGATTCTCCTCCTACGCATATCCCCAAAGGTATATAAGCACTGTTGGGATTTTGTGTTATTGCAGTGCTGGTCGGGCATAGCTGACGGTCACCATGGTGTTTTAATGAGACCAGTGCTGTTACAGCCCTCGTGCTTAGTGTTCCGATTCTGTGTGTGTGCACCGGGTGTAATAAACTCAGCTGCAGTGTTAACACACGCTGTATCAGATGACTGTACTGACAAAACATTTGCCTTGACTGCAGGCATGGTGTAGTGCTAGGTGTGAAATGCTGTGCGTGCGTGCGTGCGTGCGTGTGTGTGTGTGTGTGTGTATGTAATGACTACATACACACTCTGTAATGAAGTCACTCACTGGTGCAGTGTCTGTTTCTTTTATAGGTTTAGGATAAGATTTTATTGACACTAAACTCTAAATTAACCATCTTGCTTCTTCACCACCATTAAAACGTGCAGACACACGGGCTGCACACAGCAGTACTTAATTCAGCTTTGCATGTGTTAACATCATTCTGAGCTTTTCTGTTGCTGTGATGCAGTTATGGATGAGCTCTTCATCAAATCCTCCCCAAAGCGGCTTTGAATGATCCTTTCCCTCCCAGACACAACCCACCAAATGTTACATTTACATACTTTTAGTCATTTAGCTGATGTATTTATCCAATGGGACTTTGACAAAAAATAAGTGTAAAGTGAATCTCTACCCTGTGCAATGTCATCAAGAATCAAGCTTGACCCAAATAGCTATCATGTGTTAATGTGTTTTGTCACTTTTAACATGCATACGATGTAAGCTAATGTGCAGAGTACATTTGTGCACATTGCAGAGTGAATTAGGGCTACATGCTCCGACACACACACACACATTCACACACCCACTCACTCTCTTTCTCCGACACACACACACACGCACACACACATTCACACACCCACTCATTCTTTGGGGCAGCCGTGGCCTACGGGTTAGCGCTTCGGACTTTTAACCGGAGGGTTGCCGGTTCGATCCCCGACCAGTAGGCACGGCTAAAGTGCACCTAACCCCTCACTGCTGTTGTTGCAGGCAGCTCACTGCACCGGGATTAGTGTGTGCTTCACCTCACTGTGTGCTGAGTGTGTTTCACTAATTCACGGGTTGGGATAAATGCAGAGACCAAATTTCCCTCACGGGATCAAAAGAGTGTATATATACTTATACATACTTACTTACTTACTTACTTTACTTACTTACTTACTTACTTACTTTCTCCGACACACACACACACACACACATCCACTCACTCTCTCTCCGACACACACACACACACACACATCCACTCACTCTCTCTCCGACACACACACACACACACACACACATACACACACACATATTCACACACCCATTCACTCTCTTTCTCAAACACATACACACACACACATATTCACACACCCATTCACTCTCTTTCTCCGACACACACAAACACACAAACACGCATACCGACATAAATACCTTTGGTATCACTTTATTTGGATATTTCCATGCCTGTTCAAACCAATGTATAAAAACAGACACACCTACATAAACACACACACACACACACACTGGCCCTCTCTGTCTTGTCAAGTGACAAGTGTACACAGATGCATGTACACAAATATACACATACTCTTAAGTGTTTTTAAGACATCAAAGCTTGGGTGGCCATTAACTTCAACAAAAACAAAAAGTCCTGATATTTTGACCCAGTGTGATATAAGCATAGACCCATGCTCCCTGGAACCATAGGTCAAACATACATCAATAAATCTAGGTGTAATTCTTGATTCAGATTTTCAAATGGAGCAACAACAACAACTACAAACAAACTCTATGGTAAAATCTAGCTTCTTCCATTTAAGGCTCTTATTAAAGGTCACACCCTTTTTTATTATTGAATACTTTTGAAAAGGTTTTTCCATGCCTTCATTTCATCCTGTTTTGATTACTGTAATGTGCTGTGGGCTGGTAGCTGCTCCTCCCTCTCCTGTTTTCAGTTAGTTCAAAATGCTGCAGCCCGCCTCGGTGCCTTCTAACAAGAACTCAGAAACGAAAGCACGCCACCCCTGTGCTCACCGTTCTTCACTAGTCTGGACGTTTCAGGAGACATTTTAAAATTATGTTTTGTGCGCTCCATCAAGGTCGAGAAACAGGGCGGGCCTTTGCAGTAATTGCCCCTAAACCGTAGAATGAGCTAAATCACACCTTAAAAACTCATTTTTAGTCCCTGGTGTTTAACTTTGAATGAGTGATTTGTTATTCATTTTTCAGTAAGTTTTATAGCTTTATTTACAGACTTAAAGTCCAGATAAAAAACACACACACAATATATAACATGAAGGGTACAAAGAAACACATACATGAATACAGACAGGCATACAAATGACTGTCCATGCATTACATATTGTTAATGTTTTTCACATGTTTTTTTTAGCGATCTTCCCTGCTCTTGTGTGTGGTCTTGGTTTAGTTGAACTGACTTGACCGTGCTCTGTCTGATTCCTTCCTGTGCTGCTCAGGCGAGAGCTGTCTGCACTGGATGCACTACAGCGAGGCGACGAAGACGCGCGAGGGCTGGGCCCGCAACCTCCTCGAGGAGTTCCGCACCAACGTGGACCTGCTGAAGACCGCCCTCAAGGACCACCAGAGCACCAGCGACCAATCACAGCGCTCCCCACAGCATGGTAAGACCACTCCCGCTCTCTGATTCGCCGGTTGTACTCATGAACCACAGATGTGGGTGTGTTGCAGTTTCTGGCGTGTGGTTTTGCGTACACTTTCATCTGCGATTGTCACACTTTCCAAAACGGTGGACTTTTTTTTCCTGTGATGGTGAAACAGTGGCCTCTCTTGGACACTCTTGGCACTGCGCCTTCATTCCCTGAACAACTTGTCAGGCAAGGCCTGGGGCTTGTGCCAGGACTGAACTGGGTTCCCACAGCGGCTCCAAATGCAGTTATAAATAGTAGATAACAATCTGTCTGTTCATCTGTCCATCCTGTCATCTGTGATCAGTCGTTATCAAACCTAAAGATATAAAGGCACACCTTGGATGGTCTGAGAGAGAAATAGTAGGCATTTTGCTCAGAAACATTCTCATATAAACCACCACACTTCTCTCATAAGAAAGCAAGGCAAAAAGCAAGGTGTCATTTGGTCAAGTGGTAGCTGCCTGGATCAACTTTACATTCCAGTAAAGTGTCAGTGGCCTAGTAGCACAGTGGTAATAGCAGCAATTTCTTGCAGAAAATCCTTTTCATGTGACCTCCATCAAAATCCCCCTGAATATAACTCTTGTGTTTCATGATAAGATATCAAGTCAGATGTCAAGTTCGATATGAAAGGCCTTAGTAAACACTAGACTCTCACTCAGACCTGGTTTAGTCCTGTGTAGCTCATGTTCTTTCCACCTGGCCTCTTCCCTTCTCTTCTCTCGACATCTATTTGTGTGTGTGTGTGTGTTAGTGTGTGTGTGTGTGTGCTAGTGTGTGTTAGTGTGTGCTAGTGTATGTGTGTGCGTGCTAGTGTGTGTGCTGGTGTGTGGGTGTGACTGTGGTGGTGTGAGTGCTAGACGTGGTAGTGGTGTACCATAGGTCTTACTCCAGGAGGGGTTTTCAATCATGAATCTATGGCAACTTATCTGGGTAAGTTAACTTGATGTAAGCGGTAAAACTCCTAATAGAAGAACCCTATGGTTTCACAGGGCTCTTCTAATATGTTGTTTACCACTTACTCTGATCAAATCACCATACACTTGCGGGTCGTATCTCTCGTCGTATCTCTCCTCTCATCTCTTATTCCGATCAGCCTCTTCCATTTCCTCTTCTCTCGGCACGCGACCTGTGTGTGTGTGTGTGTGTGTGATGTGGTGATACCGTAGCTCTTACCCCAGGTGTGGTGAGCCACCCGCTGGTTCTGTTGTCAGGTCCAGGCGCCGCGTGTGTGTCCCCCGCCTCCCAGAGGCGTCTGCTGGGGGCCTCCCCGGGCAGCGGAGCTGCTACTCACACTGGGCAGGATGAGGATGAGGATGGTGGTGATGATGAGGATGATGGAGAGGAGGAGGAGGAGGATGGTGGTGGTGGTGGTGGTGGTGTTGTTGTTGGAGGTGTTCTGGGGTTCCAAGTGAGGGACCCAGTGCCCTGCTGTTGGTGCCTAGAGCCAGGTAGCTAGCTCTCCAGTGTGTGTGCCTTTGAGCGTGTTCATACACACACTGATACACACACACACACACACACACACACACGCAGGCACACTTGTACATACAGGTGAAGCACATTTGGAAGTATCTTGGGCAACTAAGAGGAACGTGGTCTTTTACATTGGTAAGGCTTCAAATGCAATTTATTGTTGAATTCCGTTAAGATACTTCTCCCAAGAGCAAAGTACTTTTTCCCCCTCAGTAAATACTGTCCAAAAGTGTTTGACCCCAAACACCTCAATACACACACACACACACACACACACACGTTGGTGTGGAGTGGCCATGCTGGACACGCTGAGGGTGATGCGCTGAGTGTGTGTGTGTTTTCCGCAGGGAAAATCTCCACCAGCTCCAGCACCAGCTTCTCTCCTCCACCCACGCCCCGCACCCAGCTCATGTCCAGCTCCTTCGTCCTGCGCATGGCCGACTTCAGCATCTACCAGGTAAGGAGACGAAACACACACACACACACACACACACACACACACACACACAGGCACATAGCACATCACACTTGCAAACACTTACTCGAATACATTCTCTTACACACACAGGCACAGTCTCATACACACACACAGACACTCTCTCTCTCACACACACACACACACACACACACACAGTACAGGTGAGAAGAGAACACACAAAAACACAGAAAGTAGCTTTTATCATCCCCCTCACATTTACACCAACTTCAATTATCTCAAAGACACAACTCAAAAATACATCTGCAAGCTCTGACTAAGCCAGTTGTGTTGGGAAGCCGTCACTATATTATGCACAAACACATACACCCACACTCAATAAATAAATGACCACCTTTTGCAAAAAACAGGCTAGAGCTGAAAACTTCTACTCCCACTCTCACATTCTCTCTCTCTCATCTCTCTCTCTCTCTCTCTTTCTTTCTTTCTTTCTTTTCTTTCTTTCTTTTTCTCTCTCTCTCTCGGTCTCTCTCTCTGTCTCACTCTTTATCACATTCTGTCTGTCTCTTTCTTCCTCTCTCTCACACACACACACACACACACACACACACACACACACACACACACACACACACAGCCTTTACAGTCCCTCTCTTGCGGTCTGCCTGTAGGTGTCCACTGCAGACCAGCGGCGCTCCAGCCCCAAGGCCATGATCTCCTGCAATAAGAAGTCCCTGTACCTGCCGCAGGAGATGCCCGCCATCCACGCCGAGCTCACTGAGTACTACTTCCCCGATGGCAAAGACTACCCCAGTACGTCACTTCCTGTTTCAGCACCCCATACTTCCTGTGGATCACTGCTTTTTAATGTGCATACGTGGCCACTCTCATTCCAGCTTTTTTAAGCAGGGGTAACAATGTGAGGAATCGCCTTTGTTGTTAATTTCAGTTGCATCCTAGGCCAGCTGTGTGTGTGTGTGTGTGTGTGTGTGTGTGTGTGTGTGTGTGTGTGTGTGTGTGTGTGTGTGTGTGTGTGTGTGTGTGGTCATCCCAGCTACTTTTACATGCACAATTTCACATAAAAGTTTAACCCTGAGCTACTAGTTGGTGTATATTTCACAGTTTAAATTTATCTCTCTCTCTCTCTCTCTCTCTCTCTCTCTCTCTCTCTCTCTCTCTCTCTCTCTCTCTCTCTCTCTCATCCCATCCCTCCATAGTTGAAAGTGATTTCTCAGCCCCGTCTTCTGTTCCCCGTGCTGGCTCTACTTGAAGGCTCCTAGATGTAGGCCGCTTGAATAACACTGCTTGTTCTGTTTCCAGTCTCCTAGCTAGCCGAGCCTTTTGAGTTGGCTTCCACAAGAACGCCTCGCTCCCTTCTCCACTCCCCCTCTCTCTCTCTCTCTCTCTCCCTCTCTCCCCCTGAGACATCTCCCTACTGCACATCAGAGCAGACCATATTTGTCTCAGCAAAACGCTGCTCTCACAAATAGCTTTAGAGGGCCGACCCGCTGAGTCTGCTCGCGGGCCCTGGGTTCCAGTGTGGAGAAACGGCCCTCTTTGCTGTGCACTGGGAACTAGGGGAACTAAAAGGGAGCCCTCCCTTGTGAAATGTGTAATCGGTTTCTTTGTCCGGTTTTTGGCTATTTCCTTTCTTTTTTTGTCTCCTGCAATGTTTTTTTTAATTTAATGTGTTCTCTTTGTTGTCGGTCTTTTCCTCCTTGCTCCACTCCATCGTGGTGTCTTTCTTTTTTCCTCCCTCACTCTACCTCTCCCTCCCTATTTCCCTCACTCCTTGCTTTCTCTGCCCCAACGCTCCATCTCTCCATCCCTCCCTCTTTCCCCCTTTTTCTCCCTCTCCCTCTCTCTCCATCCCTCTCTCTATCCCCCTCTTTCTCCCTCTCCCTCTCTCCTCTCTTTCCATCCCCCTCTCTATTCCCCTCTATCCCCCTCTTTCTTCCTCTCCCTCTCTCTCCATCCCTCCCTCCCTCTATCTTCCTCTATCCCCTCTTTCTCCCTCTCCCTCTCTCTCTCTCTCTCCATCCCTCCCTCTATCCCCCTCTTTCTCCCTCTCCCTCTCTCCATCCCTCCCTCCCTCTATCTTCCTCTATCCCCCTCTCCCTCCCTCTCCTCCAGTCCCGTGCCCTAACCTGTACGTCCAGCTGAATGCGCTGCAGCTGGTGGTGGACCCGCGCAGCCTGGTGTGGCTCAACGTGTTTGCGCTGGACCTGCGTCAGAGCCTGGAGCAGTTCATGCAGCTCTACAAGCTCAACGACTCGCAGAAGCCCGACGAGCACGTGGACATCAGGGTGGACGGACTCATGCTCAAGGTGCGGGGAGAACTCATGGATACACACATGCACACACACACACACAGTTACCTTAGAATAGCTGTTATATTGCTAAGGTAAACCACATGATTTAAAAACCCTCCTGGAGTAAGACCTATGGTACACCACCACCACGTCTCTCAAACACACACACACACACACACACATACACACACAGACTGCGTGTGTTCAGCTTGAGGCACTCCAGGGTGTGTTGTCAGGAGCATGCCCACCAGCATGCCCATGTCCAATTGCAATATCTCCGTTAGCATAATTAGGTCAGAGTGTCTAGACTATGCCCATACTGAGCCACAGGAGACCCTAACATGCATCTCATTTATAGAAGATGAACCACGATAGAGGCTGTTTAAAAGTAAACATCTTACCAGTAAACACCTTGCTTAGGATTTTTGGAAGCAGATTATCAGGAGTAATCCTCAAATTTAACTGTGTGTAATTGTATAGATTAAAGTGAAAGTTTACCTCATGTAGGCTTTTTACCTCATGTAGGCTTTTTACCTCATGTAGGCGGAGGAAGTATTATGTATTTTAAGCAGATGTATGTGTGTGTGTGTGTGTGTGTGTGTGTGTGTGTGTGTGTGTGTGTGCATGTGCGTGTCTGTGTCTGTGCGCGTGTTTGTGTCTGTGTGTGTGTGTTTGTGTTTGTGTGTGTGTGTGTGTGTGTGTGTGTGTGTGTGTGTGTGTGTGTGTGTGTGTGTGTGTGCGGCGCGTGCGCGTGTCTGTGTCTGTGCGCGTGTTTGTGTCTGTGCGCGCGTGTGTGTGTGTGTGTGTGTGGTGTGTGTTCTGCAGCTGGTGATCCCAGCTGAGCTGGACCCCGACACCCCTCCGGAGCTCCCGCGGCAGCTGGCGGTGCAGACGTCCGAGATGGTGGCCACCAACACGCGCCACTCGCCCCCCTGCACCCGCTCCAGCCTGGAGGCCCTGCTGCAGGCCTTCCAGGAGGAGTCCTTCTTCACCTCCTCTTCCTCCTCTTCTTCCTCCTCTTCCTCCTCCTCCTCCAATCCCCTCTTCCCGCGTTCGTCCGACGCCTTCCGCGTCCTGCACTCGATCTTCCAGCGGCACAGCGCCTGCGCGACCTGCGCCTCCCACGGGTCTACCGCCCGGGGGGTGGCGC
Source organism: Alosa alosa (assembly GCF_017589495.1). Lineage (NCBI taxonomy): Eukaryota > Metazoa > Chordata > Actinopteri > Clupeiformes > Clupeidae > Alosa > Alosa alosa. The sequence continues at coordinate 15,058,338 of NC_063205.1, forward strand.
TCGCTGTCGGGCCCGGCAGCTCAAGGCGCCCGGCCGGGCCACCGGGCGTGGGCCGTCCAGCTTCTCGCAGTTCTGGGCCGACTTCGAGGGCGCGCGGTCGGCGCGCGCCGGGTCCGGCTCGGGCTCGGGCCGCAGCCGGCCCACGCCCTTCGTGGACTCTTTCCCGCTGGCCATGTGGGTGTGCCAGCCGGCGCGCCACGCCCAGCACACGCAGAGGCTCAAGGGCGCCGCCGCGGCGATGGTCTCCGACCCCGCCGACCCGGCGCGCCTGCAGCGGAAGCGGATGCTCAAGGAGTACTACAGCATGGAGGCCGCTGCTTCGGCGTCGCCGGGCAACGCAGCATCAGCACCCTCATCCTCCTCCTCGCCTGGCAACGGCCTGCGTAAGCCATGTTCGCTGGACAGTCTCGGAGCAGACTCGTCCTCATCCTCCTCCTCCTCCTCCTCTTCCTCCTCCTCGCCTGCGCAGCCAGACGTGCAGGTGCTGGTGCAGGTGCAGAAGGCCGTGAGCGCGCAGCTCAACCACCCGCAGTACGTCTTCCTCATGCGCCTCCAGCGCACCATGAAGCAGCTGCAGCAGACCCTGCAGCAGGACATGGAGCGCATCCGCAGCAGCGCCAACGCCAGCGCCGGCGCCGGCGCCACCCACAGGCAGAGCACGCAACAGCAGGTATAACACAGGCCCTTTCAGCCTCTTGCAGTTTTACCTTTTTTTTTTACAGTTTTACATGTTATGCTGTTTTAAGACCTTTTTTCATCAATAGCGTTTGGTTGTGTTATAAATTGTTGTTCATCTTCCAATATATTCACCTGCATTATCTTAGATATTGCAATATTTATTTTAAAATGGGCTTAAAAAGCATTTCCATCATACAGAATAGAATATAAAAATTGCTGCAATAATATAATAATAATATCTGATCATGTCGAAGCTGCCATGGTATAAAATCATTACTACCCACTCCCGACTCCACCCCAATAAGACCAAGTGAGAAGCAGGCCTGGTGTAAAATGGTAACTAGCCCTTTGTCCACCCTGATCAGGAGCAGGGTGACCCGTCCCCATTCAGCGTGTGTGTGGGCGTTCTGATGAAGAGTGCCGAAGTGTCTCTGCTCCTGAAGCCCGTGCCTGACCCCAACCCCCAGCTTACAGGGTGCGCCAGCCCGCTTGCTCCGACCTCACTCAGCCCTCCACGACCTTGCTGCAGCATCAGGGGGGGACAGGCTCCGGGCGGGGCCGGGCGGCCAAGCCCTCCTCCTGCACGGTGGAGCAGCTCCTCTGCGCACCGGCCAGCGACGGAATGCAGGCGCCTCTCCTCCCTCCTCCTCCTCCTCAGCCTTCATTGTCCTCCACCTCGCCGGCGGGCAGGAAGGCCTCGCTGGAGGAGCGGCGGACGAGCCTCGGAGCCACCGCGAGGCGCTCCAGCGCAGAGGACCAGAGAGAGGCGGCCATGGAGCCCGTGCTGGAGGGTCAGGGGCCCGCGGCTGAGGGCAAGGCCCAGCAGGGTGAACCCTTAGGGGACACGCTGGGGCCACTGGACCCCCTGAGTGACCCGCTCTCCAAGGACTGGAACGAGAACAAGGACAAAGGCCGTGCCCCAGTCCATGTCCAGGTAAGACTGGAACCTTCAGAGCTTCTCCTAGAATATTACAGTTTAAGTGTTGATATTCTGTACTATCATCATTTGTTCACAGCAGTTTGTATTGTAGTATTGTCATGTTATAGCTCTATTATCATTAATCAACTATTTCATTAACTAATATATTAACTAATATATCAATTACTGTTAATAATCGCAACTGTAAAATGTGTTCTGATTCCATCTCCTTGGAGCCAGGGCAATGATCTCATTCTGGTCAGTCAGTATCAGAAAGAGCATTCAAGAGCACTCACTCTCCCACAAGGGTTATATTGTCAATTTTCTTGCCGAAGGATTTATGTCAGTGTAGTGAGGTCTTGAGAATCCGTTGATCCTTTGCACTGGCCGATACTTCTGGCATGTGAAATGGTGTTCCTTCATTAGACTCCCATAATGAGTCATCATCATCTCCATAGCTCCCCAGTGTGCTGGTCTTAACCATCTGGATTTACAAATGAGCCCCACTCAGGAGGCCTTGACCATGAGCTGATGAAACGGTCAGACACACAGTCCACTGCATGATAATACACCCCCCCTCCGCCCCTTCGCGTCCTTCAAGGATGCCCTGCAGTGCTGATGATAACACCGTTGTGTAAGATCACCAGTGAACGCAGTGGACATTTTGTATTAGGAAATGATGACCAAAGGTTAAATAAGACTGGCAGTAACTGCAAGGGTCTGATAATGAAAGTCCCTTTTTACAGGAACCTTAAGGACAGGAGATCGGACTGGCCATGAATGGTGTTTGTCTGACATATTGGGTTGCTAGGGAACATACAAATGATAAAATGCTTATATGGGGCAGTTTATCAAATCAGCAAATTCAAATTAGTGGATCCCCAGTAACAGATGCATTTGTGTTGCATCAGTTTTTGTGTGAATGCCTGAGACAATGCATTCACATGTCAGTGTGTGTGTGTGTGTGTGTGTGTGTGTGTGTGCGCATGCGTGCGTGTGTGAAAAAAAAGAAAGGAAAGCATACTGTCTTTGTCTGCCACTGTGGTGTTTGCGGGCATATTTAAAACACACATACTGTATCTGACCATGCTCAATGGCTCAATGCTTCATGTGTGCGTGTGTGTGTGTGTGTGTGTGTCCACATGTCCTTTGCTTTTGCTCTTTAAAGGAAAGGCAGTTTGTCAGTGGTGTCTGACCTTCTGAGCTCCCCCCACACCAGATCTGCTTCCTTATATTCCATATCTAACATGTAAGACTCCCCTACAGGACTTCACTGTCGCCCCATATGTGTCTGTGTGTATGCGTACAGTACATGTGTATGTGTGCACGCCTGCATAACGTTGCCGTGGTATCATCTGGTGTGTGTGAGAGAGCGACTGAGAGAATGTTTGGTGTGTAGGCATGGCGGTGTATCATACATGTATGTAGTTTTTTTAATTGGTTGTGGTGGGTAGTGTGTGTGCAGTCGTGAGTATGAAATGCATCTCCAATAAGAGTTTGAGTATTTTTTGTTTGGGGGGTGATTGTGTATCTGTGTGTCCATCTGTGTGTTGTCGTGGTGATCCGTGGTGGTGGCATGACTGCCCACAGCAGGACTCGTCGTCTAGTCTAGTGTGCAGTAGTTTGGACTAACCCCTCTGTGATGGACCAAAGACGTGTTTGTGTGTACGTGACTTAGACACCTGTGTATGTGGGCCTCTGCAATTCTCCATCCTGATGTGGTCATTTCAGAGTGTGTGTTTTATGTGTGTGTGTGTGTGTGTTGCAGTGGCAGGCTGATGAGGGATCGATCCCAATCCAGTTTCGCCGTGTCGTACAAGAACATGAAGAAGAGTCCATCTCTCCAGTCGCTGGACAACATCTCCATAGACAGCTACATGATGGAGGATGGCGACGCCTACAGCCTGTTGGAGAGAGGTGACGCGCACACACACACACACACACACACACACACACACACACACACACACACACACACTCAGATGCACACACTTGTGAGCACACGTACAATCGCAGATATAACAAGACACACAGACATTGAAGACACACAGACATGTCTGCACACACACACACACACAGACAGACATAGGCTTGCATGGACACAGTCAACTCATGCATTCAGGAAAAGGCGTTGTTACCCCATAGTTTATGTTAAATGGAGACGTATGTTCCTCATAAGTCTCTTGTTGAATTGTTGACTTGCACCAGCAGTGCTGTCCAGTAGGTGGCAGCCTTGTTTTATAGTGGCATGCTGCAGACAGCATGGTCAACAGCACAGCTTGCCTGTGATACCTTTGTTTTGATGTTGTTCTACACACATGTTTGCTGCCAAAAGGGGAACATACATTTTGTTTGTTAACCCGTGTGTGTGTGTGTGTGTGTTTGTGTGCGCGCGCAGATGATGTGTCCATGTCGGGCTTCAAAGACGCTTTGAGCGAGCACAGCACAGCGGAGAGTGCCAGCGAGGCGATGGTGCCTGCTGCAGATGGCGGCGTCTCGCCTGATGCCGTCAGTGCCACCTCGCAGAGCATCGATGAGCCCACCAAAGACTTGGTGAGTGAGTGAGTGTGTGTGTGTGTGTGTTGTCATCTGTGTGATGAGCATCTGTAGTCTTTCAGTGTGCAAGATTTCATTTATGTTTCATTCATAATGGTTGGTTGTGTGTTAAAATATGAAAATAATTTACAAAATGTATATTTTTGCATAACTAATATGATCATTTTGAATAATAATTAATATTGATTGTGATGTTTGCATACATCAGCATTTCTGCATTCATTGTGAAACTAGCCAATGTGAACGAGACACACTGGGTGCATCATCGCCTTCTGAGATTGTATTGAGGTCATATTGCCATGTTGTAACTGCCTCTGATATGTTCTACTCTACTCAGACACTGATGTGTTGGTTCTGGGGGTTTCTCTGCAGGTGTCGGTTCTGGTTCTGAAGGTGAACTCGGTGTGCGGTTCTCTGGACGTGCGGGGGGAGAACACGGCGGTGGCTCTGGAGGTCGGGCAGGTGCGGCCCAATCAGCTGGGCAACGTCAGCCTGAGGCAGTATCTCAGTAACCGCAGCCTCGGTAAGCGTCCGACATCACACACATCTCACACACACACACACACACACACACACACACACACACACACACACACACACACACACACACATGTACACATATACACACACACATGCGTACACACACACACACACACACGTGTACACATAATTCTTTATTTAAATCCACAAATCATATTACAATAGACAGGATTCAAATATTTTAAGAGATAAGATAGGGCTTTGTCACTCAATGATATTCAGGGATACAAAAAAACATCTCCTGCGCCATACTGCAAGGCTGCCTATAACTGCAGATATGGAGCAAAACTTGCTAGCTGTTTTATTTTTCTGCTGGAGAGCCCTGCCAGCCTTAACCCACTGAAAACAAGATTGTGGACATGCCCCAAGCTGCCAAAGATCAACACCACTAGCTTGCACTGATAGCCTCAAAATCCACAGGTGAGTCTTCATCGCCCGATGATGGTTGCGGTACGGGGTCATGGGTTTTCGCCAGTTGTTTGTAGATGCGGCCACTGGCCAGGGCTTGTTTAAAGGCCATCCGTAGTACTGTGACGAGGCACATGTTTAGTACTAGTGTCCAAAGCATATCTTTCTCTGCTGCATTAACGATGGCAGTTACAATGGGCGCGATGTTTAAGATTTTATATTGGCATAGTTTGGCACAGGGCTGTGAAACTCATGCGCGGTGATGTCGGTCGGCCGGGCATGCACACACACACACACACACACACACACACACGCACGCACACACTCACACGTTTACACGGGCTAATCGCGACACACGCCATTAACGCCACACACACACGCATCGCATAATAATACCACGCGATACACACACACGCATTAATATTGCCATACACATACACACACACACACACACACACACACTCACACACGCATACACATACACACACTTACGCTCACTCACTCACAAACACAAGTACACACGTACAGACTCTCTCTCTCTCTCTTTCTCTCTCTCTCTCTCTCTCTCCTTGTATTGAGCATGGCCTGTACCAGCATCGCTAAGAGCAGCTGTAAAACAGAGCGGCTGCAGAGATTTACTGCTCCGTTTGAGTAATCAGCATAGACTCAGACTTGGAGTATGGCCGGGTAGCTTTATGGTGCAGTGTTTACCCCCGGTCCCACCATTATGGTAATAAAGGACTACAGACGCACTTCAGAGCATTGCAGCGGCACACAAGCTATTTGTCCTGAGTGCTGTTTGCCGCCGGCGTTCAAGGGTGCAGTTTTCCATGCAAGATGCTGCGGAGACAGTCTGTTTTACAGCTAATCGGTATTAGCATCAGGGCCATTGGGATCGCTTAGATTTCTATCACCATTATGTCAAGCTGAGTGATGGTATTACATTAGTCCTATGCTACAGGGGGGAATTATATTATTATGTTGTTATTTCACTGTTAAGTCCAGGTTGATATTACATAACATTTATTATATTTGTGATTTGTGTCTACAATTAGTGTGTGTGTGTGTGTGTGTGCATGTGTGTGTGCGAACCGAACCGCTGTAAGGTGGAAGAGGTTAGTGGTGGAGGTTGCTTGTCGTCCAGTGCTGGCTGCTTCATTAAAGGCTCTGCTCTCTAATGCAGGGTTTGTTTCTTCGTCAGCAGTACCTGTGACTGCTGAAGCAAGAAGAGGTACTTCAGTCTGTGTGTGTGTGTGTGTGTGTGTTCCCTTTGTGCTTGATTCAATGCTCATGTGTGCTTCAAATTGTGCATGCATTTGGAGTTCTGGCTCATTTGCGTGTGATGTGCTTGTGTGCATGTGTTTTTCTTGTACGATATTGTTGCTTAAATGCATACGTGTAGATAGAAGAATAATTGGAGAGTATGTGATTGATGCAGATACACACACACACACACACACACACACACACACTATTTGGAGGGCATTACAGGATGTTGGCAGTAATAGAGCATAGGGCTCCATTATCAGCTCTATTAAACCCCAGTTATCACAGGGGGTGGGGGTTCCTCTCTCTCTCTTTCTCTCTCTCTCTCTCTCCCCCTCTCTCTCTCTCTGTCTGTCTCTTTCTCTCTGTCTCTGCAGTGCTGGGGGTTTTCATGGGCCACTGGCCCCAGCAGTCAGAGAATTGCAGATTCAGGAGTCTGAACCCCCACCAAACACACACACACACACACACACACACACACCCTTGGATCCTACCACACTCGGTGCCCCTCATTCCTCAATACACTTTTCACACAACAGCACACACCAGTAATATGCAGCAAACTCAAGTGCACACACACACACACACACACATACACACACACACTGCAGCAAAACCCAAATCACACACACACACACACACACACACACACACACACGTACAGACACTCGGTCACACTCTGTCCTCTCTCGGTGGTTTGGGCGCTAGCTCATCTCTTTGAAGAGGACTGATCCTTCACCCTGCCTCTCCCCTCCTCTCTCTCTCTTCAGTGCTTTTCTTTGCCCTCTTTCCGTCTCCACCTCCACCTAATCTCCCCTCTTCTCTCCATTTTTCTCTCCCTGCTCCACACAATGCCATTAGCATCATCACTGTGGCCGGCCGTATTTCTCGTGTGTGTGTGTGTGTGTGTGTGTGTGTGTGCGCGTGTGTGTGTGCGCGTGTGTGTGTGCGCGTGTGTGTGTGGTGTGGGTGTGTGTGTGTGTGTCACTGTCGATACCCCTTTATCCCTCTCTCTCCCTCTATTCTTCCTATCTCTCCTTCTTTGTCTCCCTCTGTGTGTGTGTGTGTGTGTGTGTGTGTGTGTGTGTACACTGTATGGATGTGTGTGTGTACACTGTATGTATGTGTGTGTGTGTGTGTGTGTGTGTGTACACTGTATGTATGTGTGTGTGTGTGGTCACAGCAAGGCTATCTGAAGGGACGACACAGGCCCACATAGCGCAGAGCCCTGATTAAATGTACTGTGCTGAAACAGGCCATTATTCTCTGAGAACAGAAAACATGGTGCAGCCTAATATATAAAACTATCTGGAGAAGCTGCAACCATCTTGTGTGTGTGTGTGTGTGTGTGTGTGTGTGTGTGTGTGTGTGTGTGTGTGTGTGTGTGTGTAACGCCACACTGCTGTTTTTGGGCTTGTGAAGGATTAAAACTGACTCGCAGAGGCCCTGCCCTGCAGTGGTCTTACACACACACACAGTCTTACACAAAGACACACACATAATCAGCTATGAAAGTAGGAGAAATGCTTTGGTCTTTCCATACATATATATACACACACACACACAGACATTCATGCTCTTGTGCACATGGGCAAATGCACTTGGCCTCACAAGGGCACTTGGACGTGTGCACACACACAGGCACACACACACTAACACACACATTCTTGGCAATTTCCTTGTCTGGTTGTGTGTTGCATGGATTGGGAAGAAGCAGGACAGCAGTGTGTGTGTCTTTTCGCGGTTAGCCTCAAGTGTGTGTTTGTGGGCATGCCAAGACTGTTGTGGTTGTGTTTTGCTGCACAGTTCAGAAGGAAACCCACTGAGAAACCGTGTGTGTGTGTGTGTGTGTGTGTGGTGACTTCACATTTTATTTCTATGCAGCCACAGAGATCCATCTTGCTGTTCTATGAGTCGCTGAAAGTAATGTGGAACCAGCTGACCCTTACTCTGTGTGTGTTTCTCTTTATCTCTCACTCTTTATCCCTCTCTCTCTCTCTCTCTCTCTCTCTCTCTTTTTTAATGGCTCCCTCTCTCTGTCACGCTTTATCTCTCTTTTTCTTCTCTCTCTCATACTGCACCTCTCACATCCATTCTCTCACTCTCTTCCTCTCTCTCTCTCTCTTTCTCCCTCTCTCTCTCCATCCTTCCCTGTGTCTTCCTCTTCCACCTCTCTCTCCATTTCTCTTTCTCCTTCTCTCCCTCCCTGTCTCTGTCCGTCGCCAGGTTCCGGTTCCGAGGCCAACTCCGGGCAGGGTCGGTCACGGCCGGAGGTGCAGGTGCGTCTGGAGTCCGGTCCGAGCGCCGCCGCCCACTCGCCGCTGTCCGAGCACAACGGCTTCCTGCAGTGCCGTCTGCACGCGCTCAGTGCCGACCTGCTCATGTCCACGCTACAGAACCTGGGTCACTTCACGGAGGACAGCTCCGAGTCACAGGTGTTGCCCATGGAGATCAGCGTCAAGGACATCCACGTCAACCTGAAGGTGACCACACACACTCAAACACACACACAGACATTCACATACACACATACTTGCATATACTGTACATATGCACTCTACACACACATTCACAAACGCACATGCACCATACCTGCCAACACTTTTCCCGGGTTTTTCCCGGGTATCTCTCGACATTCTCCCGTTTAGTTATTTCTTCCGAAAAACTTTGTAATTTGCATCATGACCAGCAAACTTCATTTTAAAATCACGGATCCATTCATATTTTTCCTGTTAGTCTGACATTTTCCAGGTTGCCAGATTGTGTATGAAATACACCCTACACATACACAATCACTTGCTTTCAATTTCAACCCTTTTGTCATAAAACCTGGCAACCCAAAACCCAAATAAGGAAGCCGATGCCTACTGCGCAGCCAGCCACTGAGTCTCACAAGCAAGCGGGCTAGTTGAGTAGCCTACTCCAGAACTAGCTGTTGTCAAATTGTTAGGGAAGAAATGTAGTGATCACAGAAACTAGCGGGTGTTGTTGATACACAATAGGCAACTTGTGTCCTGGGAACATAATCTGACAACAGCTTTGGAGTTTTGTTTCACACACACACACACACACACACACACACACACACACATTCTTCTCCGCCTCTCACACAGGAGTGTGTCTATGTCTATCATGCAGGATGACGGTCCTCGTGAGAACCCGTCAGACCCTGAGCCGACGCCCATCGCTCTGCACATTGACAACCTGCTCATCCATCGTAAAGATGACGGCTCCTTCAGCATCGGACGTCAGTCTCTTCTTCTCACACACTGGCACGCACACACACACACACGTACATTATATATCTACAATTTGAAGTAAGATGTATTATTTGTCTAGACAAATCTATCCTTTAATTTCCTCTTTCTCTCTCTTTTGTGTGTGTGTGTGTGTGTGTGTGTGTGTGTGTGTGTGTGTGTGTGTGTGTGTGTGTGTGTGTGTGTGTGTGTGTGTGTGTGTGTGTGTGTGTGTGTCTGTCTGTCTCTCTCTCTCTCTCTCTCTCTCTCTGTCTGTCTGTCTGTCTGTCTGTCTGTCTGTCTGTCTGTCTGTCTATCTATCTATCTATCTATCTATCTATCTATCTATCTATCTATCTATCTATCTATCTATCTATCTATCTATCTATCTATCTATCTATCTATCTATCTATCTATCTCTCTCTCTCTCTCTCTCTCTCTCTCTCTCTCTCTCTCTCTCTCTCTCTCTCTCTCTCTCTCTCTCTCTCTCTCTCTCTCTCTCTGTCTCTCTCTCTCTGCATGTTCCAGTGAATCGTACTGCAGAGACAGCTCCTCCGAAAACAGCCCCTTTGATTGACAGCAAGCTAAGCTCTGTCCCTGAGCTTCCCGTGGGTGTGCCCAGTGAACAGAAAGCCACTCAGACCAATCCCATGTCTCCTACTAGCTACGCCCCTTCCAGTACAGAAAAGGTGATTGGTCGACTCACTACCTTCATATGTCTGCTTACACTGTGTTTGTCAAAGTAAAAATAAGTACTAAGAGTCTTGATATTTGTTACAGTTGAAATTATTTAAGTCTTATTGAAATAAATATCCCACAAGATATGATAACTCTCAGTGAATAAACAGTCAACAAGATAAAGGGATCCTTTTTTATAGACTTGTAAAGAATACAGCAATGTTTCAGTGTCCTTTGTTTTCCCCAATCACAGATGCTAATTGACGAAAACGAGTGCTTGAAACTGGAGCTCTCCAGAGCCAAGATGGCGTTGGCAGAGGCCCAGATGGAGAAGGACTCCTTGCTGCACCACATGAAGAACATGAAACTAGCATCCGGAGGAGGCACCAGCTAGTGACTTGTGTTGAGGTCGGGGACGGGTTTGGGGTGGAGATTGCAAAGCTTGTGTGGGTGCCGACCAGCACCGGCAACCCGGGGGACGTGAGTGAGAGAGAGAGAGAGAGAGAGAGAGAGAGAGAGAACCGGTTCCAACCATCGGGACCGAGGCAGAACTTTCAGGCCCGCCCCCCGTCTGTTGCGGTCATCGGTCTACACTCTGAGCCAGACTGGTCCGTGTATCTGCTGGGTGGTTCTGTGTGTTTCACCCTAGAAGAAAAGAAACCAGGGGGGAGATGGTTGGTGCTGCACTGTCCCATCTGGCCCTGTGCTCTCCCAGAGGAGTGCCGTCTGCTGCCCCCAATGGGTCCCCACAAGTAGTACTTAATTTGGACACTTGATTTTGTTCTTTTTTTTTCTGTGGTAGTATTTGCAGTTTGTGAGCTTTTATTTCTCCTGCTGTACAGTAGGGGGAAGGGATTGGGGGTTGTGGGCGGGGGGTGGTGTCATTCGCTGCTGTGGCTGCCTCACGACGGTGGATTTGAGAAGAGACACATGTGTGACAGGCCACAAGTCACACATACACACATTTGTGCACATACACACACAGACACATGCACACACATATACCCATTACGTCGACCATCCTCACACAGGTACAAATACACACACACACACACACACACACACACACACACACACACACACACACACACACACACACACACACACACACACACACTGACTCAGACACATGCACGTATCCACACACACACATCTCTCGGCAGGGGCTCGCGCTGCTCCTGGCTCCGTCGGGAGGAGCACATTCCACCCTTGTTGGCCCCTTGGCCTCATGTAGAGCGGAGGCCGCAGGGGGGGTCAGAGGGTTGACGCTGAATGTCATACCCACAGAGGAATGTCTTAAACAAGCAAGCAAACAAAAACAACAACAAAAACAGACTTTCTTTGCACTGTACTAAAACAATGTATCATGTACTTAGTTCTTTACAAACAAAGAAAAGTGTTTTAGCTCTTAACAAATTGTCCTTCTTATGTGTGTGTGTGTGTGTTTGGTAGATTATGAGTGCACTACTGATGTGCAGGAATGTGGCTTTGATTTGTTTTGTTCTGTTTTTTGTCTGCTCAGAGTTGTGAATGGCTAGGCGGTGTCTCTTTTTTTTCTGTGTGTGTATGTGTGTGAGAGAGTGAATGAGTGTGTGTGTGTGTTCCCCTCCATGTTGCTTTAGCAGACATTTAATTAGACTGATTCAAGACAGAAGGAGGATTTCATTTCATAGTTCCTATAGGTATTTGGTTCGCCAACCAGGGAGTTCCCTTGGACGTCACGGTCTGCTCTGGCTTTGACTGGCTATTTTTCTACCTGTGAATACTTTAGACACACAATAGGCACAACTACGGGAGGAGACTCACTGTAAATATGAACCATGCTGATCGGCAGACCACCAAGGAGACTCCACCGACACCAGGAATGGGCACTCATGCCATCCAATAGAAAATGAGAGCCAGTTGTACAACGACATCAAATGGCCAGTTGATTCTGTGTCTGCAGTCAGTAAATCCTGTTTTTACTGTGTACATTTACTTTCATTGACTGTAGGTCAGGGCTGATCACATTTAGCGGAGTCATGCTATGCTATCTTATCTTTGCACATAAAATGACAGGAGGGGACATTAGCCTCAGCATATGAAAACACCTACTTGGCTTGGGCGCTTACATGGCAGAATTCCTCAGCACGGAGAGATATTCCTATGTCAGAATGTGTCTACAGGATTTCGGTGGCTCCGTTGAAGAGAGTAAAGGGAATTGTTTCTAGGACACTGTGGGAGTTGTATGTCAACAGCCCCCTGGTATTCTACCTGCTGTGCAGCTTTCTTCTTAACACCTGGAAGGGTCATGCCCGAACACATGCAATAGCTCCTTCATCTTCACACATTTCATCATCATCCTCATCACCATCATCATCCTCAGTTCTCTGCATTCATGGGAAGGACCCATAGACCCCTATGGACCCATTCTGCCATCAGTTGGTACCAAAGAGGCCCGCTCTGCAGCAGCTTAACCAAGTGCCTGGTGCTGCCTGGTCTGTCTCATCCCCTCGATGCTCTCAGAAGAATGGTGCTATCTGGAACCTCTGCAGGTGGTTTTTCAGCTCACGCTCAGAGGAGAACCCTTCCAAGAAGATTCCACTGAGAACCTTTTGGAGAGGATTCTGTTGAGAATTCTTCAAGAGGATTCCACTGAGAACCGTTTTTGAAAGGATTCTAATTCAGAATTCTTCCAGAAGATTCTGCCGTGAATCTCCGGAGAGGATTCTACTCGGAGTTCAACAAGAAGACGCTACTGAGAATCCTTCATGAATATTCCATTTTGAGCCCTCAAAGGTGCTATCTTCAGCCCCAGGGGCTTCATCCCCCGCTAAAGGGATCCATTTTGTTTTCCTGTACAAATTCACCAGCCCTGACCAATACATCCCAGAGTTTCACTCTGCCCTAATGAATGTGTTCACCTCTCCTCAGTTCCACCCTTCCTCCAGCCCCTACACCCCCATGGTCAGCTTGGCTCATCTGTTACGTGCCGTCAAACTGAACCGATGGACACTGAGATGGTGGTGATTGTGTATAACACATTCAATGCAACTATATGAGCTTCATAAACCTTTAGTTCTAAAGTTGTCACAAGCCATGTTAGAGGCTCTGTTGACGTGTCAGACAGCCTTTGTGTGATGATCATAGCCTTATTCTAGAATACTCTGTCCTGTGGATACGCTAGCAGTTTGTCCTTTCCGTGATACCGTAGTTGCATTGAATGTACAGTTGGGTAGGGGGAAAAGACATGATTGTATGAAGGACTGAATAGAGGCTGCCTTTTTCCCCCCTTTACCCCTGTATCTTGAGCGATACCCTTTTGTCCCTGTGGTCCGCATCAGCACAGCGCAGTCCTGGGTTGCCTTGAACCACTCGAGAAGAAGAGGAGAACGGGAGTACATACGGTGGTGTTTCTTTGAGCACTTCCACCAATCACCAGGGGGATGGTCAGAGAAATGTTGTGTTGTTATTTGCGGCGATGTGTCAGCTGATGAGGCTGACATTATAGCACACAGTGATCGAGACCTCCTGTTAGATTTACAGTCTTGTCTGGGCCGGAGGACAAGTTATCCCTGAACTTGTGATATAATGTAATGTATGTCTGTTAAAGCTGCTGAATCCATGAGAAGAAGAAAATAAACCCCATCAACAATAAAACAAAGAAATGGTACATTAAGATGTGTTTTCCTTGAACATGCTTTGTTCCATGAACTGTCAAGTCAAGTCAAGTCGGCTTTATTGTCAATTTCTTTACATGCACTGGTCATACAAAGAATTGAAATTTCGTTTCTTACTTTCCCATGCAGACATAGACATACTTTAAATACAGACATCGACATACTTTAGACATAGACATAGACAATAAAAAATAAAAATATACAGACATTAAAGTGCGAGACTGAAATATAGAACAAATATCAAAATATAGAAATATATATATATATATATATATATTTATATATATATATATATATATATATATATATATATATATTACATATATATAAAAAAATAGAGGTAGTTGTGTTGTATATTTACATAGTCCTAGCGTAACCTGACAGAGTAGTAGTAGCAGCAGCATTGTGGCAGAGTGATAAATAACATTGATAACATTTACATGAAGTTTAAATTTGTGCTTGTGTGTACTGTATATTTACATTGATAAACAGTAATTTCAAGTATATCAGGCGTTAGGCTGCGCAGTCACAGTGCAGTTCCACAGGGCTGTCACGGGGTTAGGGGTAGACAGGATCCTAGTGTCCTAGGTTCCTGGCTGGCTGGTGGGGGCTGTCAGTGATGGGAGAGTGGGTAGAGAGTTCAGCATCCTGATTGCTTGGTGGATGAAGCTACTTGCAAGTCTGGTGGTGCGGGGATGCGGAGGCTCCTGTACCTCTTTCCAGAGGGCAGGAGTCTGAACAGTTCGTGTGCAGGGTGGGTTGTGTCCTTGACAATCATTTGTGCTTTTATGGGTGAGGCGGTGGTGTAAATGTCCTGTAGGGAGGGGAGTGGTGCTCCAATGATCCTCATAGCTGTGTTAACAATGCGCTGGAGGGTCTTCCTGTTCTGATCTGTGCAGCTTCCGCCCCACACTGTGATGCAGCTGGATACGATGCTCTCGATGGTCCCTCTGTAGAATGTGGTCATGACGGGAGGCGTGGCACTTGCCTTCTTCAATTTGCGCAAGAAGTAGAGGCGCTGCTAGGCTTTCTTCGCCAGGGTGATGCTGTGTTGGTGGTCCAGGAGAGGTCGTCGCTGATGTGCACCCCCAGGAATTTTGTGCTGCTAACTCTCTCCACAGTCTCTGCGTCGATGGACAGTGGTGGCAGTTGTTTGTGGCCTCTCTGAAAGTTGACAACAATCTCCTTGGTCTTGCTGACATTCAGCAGGAGGTTGTTGTCTTTGCACCATTTAGCCAGCAGGTCTACTTCATCTCTGTAGTGAGCCTCATCGCCCTTAGTGATGAGGCCCACCAGCGTTGTGTCGTCCGCAAACTTCACCAGATGGTTGGAGCTGTGAGTGGTGTGAAGAGCAGGGGGCTGAGCACACACCCTTGCGGGGCCCCCGTTCTCAGGGTCAGAGTGCTTGAGGTGTTGTCCCCGACACGTACTGCTTGTGGTCTCTGCAACAGGAAGTCCAGCAGCCAGTTGCAGAGGGAGGTGCTGAATCCTAGCTTGTCCAGTTTGCTGATGAGTTGTTGTGGTATTATGGTATTGAATGCTGAACTGAAGTCTATGAACAGCATTCTCACTTATGAGTCTTTATTGTCCAAGTGGGTGAGGGCTGGGTGGAGGGCAGAGCAGATTGAATCCTCCGTGGATCGGTTGGCTCGGTATGCAAACTGGAAGGGGTCCAGGGTGGGGGGTAGGGTGGCTTTGATGTGTGACATGACTAGCCGTTCAAAGCAGTTCATGATTATGGACGTGAGTGCTACAGGACGGTAGTCATTGAAGCATGATGATGATGATTTCTTTGGCACGGGTATGATGGTG
Source organism: Alosa alosa (assembly GCF_017589495.1). Lineage (NCBI taxonomy): Eukaryota > Metazoa > Chordata > Actinopteri > Clupeiformes > Clupeidae > Alosa > Alosa alosa. The sequence continues at coordinate 15,074,090 of NC_063205.1, forward strand.
GCAGCTTTGAAAAGTGATGGGATGACTGCTTGCTCCAGAGAGGTGTTGAAAATGTCTGTAAAAATATCCTTCAGCTCTTCTGCACAGTCCTTCAACAGTCCTGCACAGGCCTGGTATGTTGTCTGGGCCTGCTGCTTTGCATGGGTTAATGGTGGCTAGTGTCCTCTTCACGCTGGCAGAGGACAGGTACAGGGGTTGGTCATGGGGGGGAGGTGGGGTTTTCTGTGGGTGAGTGTCATTTTGTGCTTCAAAACGGGCGAAAAAACTGTTCAGGTCATTTAGCAGAGAGGTGTTGTTCTCACAGCTCCGTGGCGCAGGCTTGTAGTCAGTGATGGCCTGTATGCCCTGCCACAGGCTGTGTGCGTCTCTGCTGTCTTTGAAGTGTGTTGTTATTTTGTCTGTGTAATCCTTTTTTGCCTTCCTGATGCCCTGGGACAGGTTAGCCCTCGCTGTTCTTAGGCCAGCTATGATGAATAACCACTCTTTCAATACAGGGCGCAATACATGATTCAGCACAGTGTAGCAATTATTCTCCAGTATTGCAATGCTTGTTTTGCCCAAGCAGAAATATAGTGTTTCTGAAAGTGTTACACCATTGCCCTCTAGGTGTGTGATTTGGAATTGCAGTGATCTGGAAAAGGTCGACAAGTCCCATTAGACTAGAGCACCCATTAGCAGTGTTGATGTCATAGCTGAAGGTGAGTATAAACCAAATGAGTATGTTACCAACACATGATGCTGTCAGCCACAGGAACTAACACCATGCCATGTGGATACTGACAACTTACTAGCCATCTGTAATGATGTGTGTGTGTGTGTGTGTGTTATTTTGACTTTATGAGAAGGGGAAGAAGTGCAATGGTGGTAGGCCTACTTGATATCCTATAGTAATTTCACAGGTTAACAATGTTTACTTGTGGCATCAGAACATCTCTTGGGTTTTCTTGTCAGGTTTGATTTGTTTCCAAAGGCCTAATCCTCGGCTACTATTACATCTAGGACTGCACACATATTGATCACAATATTATACCTTTTGATTCTTTCTGTGTGAGGACCTGTTTCTAAATATGGCAGTACCATATTTACATAGCTGTGAGTCAGTTAGTTATGTTGACCCCAGATGTCAGTCTTGTATAATGGCAGCCATGTATGTGTGGAAACAAGCACTAATGAGAGTGTGGCTCCCCGTTTAGTTTAGAGGTGAAATAAGAAACCTCTGTGATGCAGTGTGTTTTTGGGTTAAAAATGTAGAGGGTGTTGGTCGGAAAGTGTGTGTGTGTGTGTGTGTGAGAGAGGGAGAGAGAGAGACAGAGAGTTTATTAGTCTGTAAATCGGCAGCAACAGTAACTGCAAAAAAGAGCCAAGCTCAGATTTTTCAATAGTGCCACAGTGTGAGTGAGTCATCTGCATTCAGTGCAAATTGGTGGACTTGAGAAAGGCTCCAGTCATGAATGGAGCCCTGTGTGTGTGCTTGCATGCTCTGGGGTTAGATCAACGGCATTCACAGTAGACATCCCTCCCTTGGAGATGGAAAAAGATAGGTTTGCTGACCAAGTTACTGTGTGTGTGTGTGTGTGTGTGTGTGAGAGAGGGAGAGAGAGTGTAAAATGGGAGCAAAAACACACATCTGTGATGAGTCTGTGTGTGAGCGAGCCCAAGTGTGTGTTCTGGAATAGATTTGGCCAGTGAGATCAGTTTCACTACATCCTGGCAGGAGAGTAGATCGTAGTGATTCAACACCCAGAGGGTTTGCAGCTGCCTCTCTCTCTCTCCCTCTGTGTCTGTCTCTCGTACTCTTTCTTTCACCAGCACTCCCTCTCTCTCCCCTCATTTTTTCCCCTCTGTCTGTTTCTCACTGTGGGTTGGTATTGCTGCACAGGAAGTGAATTTGTGGAGCCAGTTCTGAAGCACAAACGAGCCAAGCCACGTCCACACAGCTGTGTGTGAAAGACAGAGGGAGAGAAAGTAGCCTACGTTCTTCCTGCATCCTTTGTGACTAACCAAATGACTGCCTTGAGGAGACTGATATGGGGGGCGTGTCCCCACTACGTTCAATGGCTGGCAACTCACAGCTGAGCCGAGCGAGTCTACTCCTTAAGCTGCCAGTGCCTGCTGATGACAAAAATATCATGAATACTGTTTCCCATCTGCCACTAGAGCAGCTGTCATACTGTACAGTCCATAAATGTCCATGAGGAAAATTCATTCAACATGCTGTTAAAAATGTAGATTAATAAACACCGAGCAAGGTTATAATTAACTAGCATACAGTACGCATGGTCAATGACCGCAAAGTTTACGAATTCCCCTTAACAATGGTGTCTTTGTGTACCCACCCAGCAAGCGCAATTTTCTTTCATAAACCCATGCGACGGGAATGTCGACGCGCGACGGCGCGTGCCTCAACCGTGCTTTCTGTGAGAGAGCAAGGAGGAGCGCGAGAGAGTGACACCGGTACTACAACAGCTCGCACACGCAGAGCGTAGCCTAGAGAGTGTGTGTGAGGGGAGTGTGCATGTGTGTAAGAGAGACCGGAGAAAGAGCAAGCCCATTCGGCACGAGCAGGAGGAAACCCCAAGAGCACTACGCTTGAGTGGTCCGATAAAACAGCGTTTCTAAGCAATCAGCCCGTTTGGCGAGGCTCTCGTGCCTGTTTGAAGTCAGTTTGCGGCGGGTGCCGAGCTAAATCCGCTATTTATGGTACGCTCCGTTCCATTTCATCATTGCGTTCCAATATGGACTAGCGGGGCACTCACTGCAACACAGCGCCGTGTAGGTGAGACGTCCATTCTGTTCTGCACCAACAACAAAAATCAAACCAGTGAGCCAGCGTCTCGATTCGGACCTCTCCAGCTGGCACAGCGCACATTTCATAGGATGATTTTGCATAGAGCAACACATTGAGAGGGCTGTTTTCGTCAGCGCCTGATCTGGATTATCGGTGATTTTAACTTCGTCGGGATGGGGAAGGAACAGGAACTACTGGAGGCAGCCCGTACTGGGAATGTTGTATTGGTGGAAAAACTATTGAGTGGCAAGAAAGGTTTACTGGGCTCAGGTTCCGGACATCTCCCCAATTTATTGAGGTATGTAAACAACTCGCCTATTGTGCCATACTCTGTGCGCTAACGTTACCTGCGCTACAGTAAAACAGTCTACTTGTAGGTGTTGTAGTTGTACATATTGAGATTTTTTCACCAACCATTTGGTCACCGTGCGCTCACTTGTTCTGCGACCTTTCTGTTATTGTAGTCTACAGTCCAATTTATTGCTGTACACACCCACACACGGTATGTCTGACCTGCTGCAGCCCTAAATTGGAGGCTTGCAAGAACGAGAGAGACCCTCTAATAAGCGGGCAATGTTGTCAACCAGCACTCGGCTCCATTCACGCCGGGCTTTGTTCAACTTTAGATTTATGGCTACTGTCAGTGCCTTCGCAGCCCTAGGGTCTCTTCGCCCTCTCAAGTTAGGAGAGATCCCCTCTTTTGATTGTGAAATTATGCGTTGGGGTTGCCCCCGCTAACCGCCGAGGAGGGGTAGGCGCGTCAACTGAAGCCCACAGTGCGAAGCGTGCAGCAATGAATGCGGAAATTATTGAGAAACAATATTCGACATGTTGACTAATGTCACCCCACAGCCAGTGACCAGAAACAGGGTCATCCTGACGGAGTAGCTGGGACGCGTAACCATTATTTTCACCAGCACGTCATATTCCCCTATGTATCATCGAGTCGCTAATGAATAGGGTTAATTGATCAGACAGTCCAGGTATAATTAATTTGCTGATTAGATGCTATCATGGGCACTCCATGGGACGGCAGCCACGACCTAAGAAGTCCAGAAAGAGAGATTGTCCCGATAGCGCGTTCAACTTAGCCTTGTCGCATCTCTTATCTCTCGTACTGTCCAAACTTTAATTTCCCTCCGCGGACCATCGATTACGCGTTTGGGATGCTGCGTTGCCCTGCATTTATCTCGTCTACAGTCCCCTGCTGCCCCACCACACACACACACACACACACCTCTCTCTCTCTTTCACTCTTTCTCTCTTTATATGGAAGCCGTGGCTGGCCAGGCCTAATTTGGCTGTTCTCGTGCAAAAACGTGCTCCAGGTGCACCTGCATTAGCGCCAGACTGGTATGTCAGTCGGTGGAAGGCGTTGCCTTGGTTGTCGGGAAACACCGCGGCTTGCCACCAGTGCACAGTGCACAAACCCACCCCGGCAAACCGTCACCCGACAGCTGTAGCGTAGTGTGTGCAGTAGCGGGGAAAAGATGTGCGCTTCAGGAAGAGACTAGAATGGGGGAGGGGCGCCTGGGAATGGCATGCCTGCTTGTCTGTATCTCTGTCTGTCTCTCTCTCTTTCTTTCTTTCTTTCTTTCTGTGTGCGTGTGTGTGTGTGTGTGTGAGAGAGAGAGAGAGAGAGAGAGAGAGAAGAGTCAATAGTATCAGCTGGCACCTAAATCCTAACAATATGAAGTGGTGCGCCCTAGTATTTTCTGTGAATCTTAAATCCCCTCTGTGTCTTTACCCCTGTCAAAAGAGCCTCTCTGTCTTACTCACTATGTCTCTCTCTCTCTCTCTCTCTCTCTCTGTGTTTGTGTGTGCGACCAAATTCACTGGAGAAGCCCTCTTTCTTGCCTTACAGAATGTGTCCAGAGACTCCTGCCAAGCATTGTTTTATGTGTGTGGTCTTTGTTTTGGGGCTGCACCGCACATGCCTGTGTGTGTGTGTGTGTGTGTGTGTGTGTGTGTGTGTGCATGCTTGTTGAACAGTGATACAGGGGGACCTCCTGGAACTCGATAGATCTTTCCAGGTCAGCGCTTTCAGACGTGAGGACATTTGGTCTGGTGGGTGGTCTGTCCTATTCTCCGGCAGAACCCACCTCTGACTGAGCCAGTCTCGCTCCCTCTCTATCACTCACTCACTCTCTCTCTCTCTCTCTCTCTCTCTCTTTCTCTTTTTCTCTCTTTCTCCATGTGAAGTTTATTTTCAGTCTTGAGTGATGGGACAGTGCCCTCCTATCCACCCACAAATACACACACACACACACACACACACACACACACACACACACACACACACACACACACACACACACACACACACACACACCTTCTCTCTCACACAGAGGTCAAAGGGGAGAGCTCATAGGACGTTTGTAACCCAGGGCAACGGTTCCGTTCTCCCCCCAAAAATGTAGCCGCCGCCGCTAAGACTCACAGGACATACCAGAGTGGTGATGCCTCCCCTCCAACGTCTTGTCAACACACACACACACACACACACACACACACACACATTTCCTGTGTGCTCTCATGTACTGTATATGTGTAGATATGTGTGCATGTGTGTGTCTGTGTGACCGAGTGTGTACACACAGGCAATCTCTCACATGCCAATCATGTTGATCCTTTTTTATAGGTTTGTCTCTGGGGTGCTCTCACTCATACATAACATACATCATAAAACACACACACACACACACACATTCTCTCTCTTCTCTTCCATAAACACACACACATTTCCTCTTTCTTCTCTCTGACACACACACACACACATACACACACACACGTACTGGTGGATGGAGAGGCTGTCTCAGCGTGTATGTGGGTGCTGCCCTGTGGAAGCTCGACTGGGAAATCGATGTGTGGTGTCCTCCACACCGTATAATGGCTCATATATCATTTATGGGAAATGCAGAACCGTGTGCCGCTGATTATGTACCCCATGTGTTTTCCCTCTCCCCTGTGTGTGTGTGTGTGTGTGTGTGTGTGTGTGTGTGTGTGTGATAGAGAGAGTGTGAGCGTGAGTGTGAGTATGAGTGAGTCAGTGAATGTTGTGTAAGTGTGTGACTCTGTGTGTGTGTGTGTGTGTGTGTGTGTGTGTGTAGATTTGTATTATTGATGGTGTAATATCAGGTTGGCTGTCTGATAATGACTTTAGTGCTTGATGATGCAATCCTAATGAGAAGTGTTTAGCGAAAGAGGGACAGGCTTGCAGACAGGCATTACATGCAAACTAACAGTCATGATGATGATGATTACATGTAGAAAGAGAAGGAGCTTCCTGTCTTTCTTGTCAGTCTTTTGCCAGTACTGATGAATTGGAACAGCATGTTGTGTTGTATATCATTAAGAGTCAGAACACTAGGACCAATAGATTCCCAAATGATATGAGTGAATTACACAGACACACACACCATGAACTTTTGCTTATCTGCACCGTTCCTGTCACCAAAACAATGCTTTGTCAGAAGAGTTTTATACATGGGAATGTTACATCTGTCATGCAAGGCTGTCGTAATAAGCAGGTAGAGAACTTACACACAACTCATATTGCCATAGGTCCTTACAGTCGATTAGTCATGCATGTAACATGATAGCGAAAGAATGCACACTCTCTGTTGGGCCACAATAACAGGCCAGACAGTCTATATATGAACTCCTCATGCTCTCCACAACTGGGCTGAAGGCCTGTATTTTTGGCCTGTTAGGCTATATGGCTTTGCGATAGGACTGTGCCAAAGATTTAAATAGATCCCACTATAGTCCCCCAATCTCCATTGCAGGGTTGCTGAGACGAAGGGAGGGCAAAAAAAAACTGCTCCAGGAATAGGATTGTGATTTATCTTGTTTTCTAGCGGAGGGAGTGTCTCTCTCCCTTGATTCTTTACAAACCCCAGAAAGCCCTGTTTATCTTGCCTTGAGAGTAAATAGGCTCTGTGTGATTGCTCTGTCCAGTGGCTGGGCTGATGTGGCAGTTATAAGCGATCGTTGTTTATTCATTGCCCTTGGACATGCATTTCAAAATTGCCAGGCTATTGTCCCAGACAAACTGTAATGTGCTGTACTTTACACACGCATGTGGGACAACTTTGATCTTGGAAGAGAAAAGCTGTGAGCTGTCGTAAGGCATAGAGAGAAAAGGTTTTGAAAAGGGTGTGTGTTTGTGTGTGTGTGTGTGTGTGTGTGAGAGAGAGAGAGAGAGAGCACATTAAGTGCAGTTGATCCACCACTTGGTACTGTAGATGAAATCACATTGTCCCCCCCTGCTTTCCCTTGTCAGAAAATTCGAGTAGTGTTTTCTTCCTGGGAGATGCTTAAAATAAATGTCAGATCCGATTGTATGTCATCTTGCACAAGATCTAACCACAGCACTGAAAAGCTTTAAAAATCTGTTCACCACAGTCTTAATGACTTATACCAGACACACCATGTGTGTGTGTGAGAGTGTGAGAGAGAGAGAGAGAGAGAGAGAGAGAGAGGGAGGAGGCACACAATGTTTTTAAAAGAGTAACCCCCACCAAGAGAAGGAGGAGGCACACAATGTTTTTAAAAGAGGGACTTCCACCAAATCGCATGTCCAGAGGGGAGCCCCACTACAGATGTTTGGGAGGATAACAGACTGACAGAGAGAAAAAGAGGGAGAGAAAGAGAGATAGAGAGAAATAGATAGAGAGGTATAGAGAAAGGGAGAGGTGGCTTGAGGGGACACTCATGTCAGAGGTCACCCTTGGGGAATGTTTGTGCGGTATGTGGAGAAGGATAGACTTGATCTGTAGGCAGACACTATGCCCCTGTACTCCTAGAGTCCCTATGGACAAATGGGGAAAGTTTGTTTGTAAATACAAGTCATAATAACAATATGAGTGGAAGCATATATTTTCATTACTATACTGCTAGTTATATCTCTTAAAATTACAACATTTATGCAAGTAAAAATCGGATCACTTTATTAACAATTTGACTTTTTAATTAATTAATGAATTAATTACTGTAGTTCCCCCAAAATCTGTCCCTTTCTATTCATACTGTAAATTCTTCTACTCATAGTGTTTCTAAGCTCTCTCAGTATCAGTGATACTGTGTGTCAGCAGTTATTTTAGTACATGGTTTAAATTATTTGTTAAGAGGCCTAGTTTCTCCTAGCGGAGATGCCAGACTCTGTAAACCACCCCAACTAGCTGTCGTACGCTCCGACGATGGTCATCGCCGGGCAGATCAGAGATTTCAGATGTTCTGGTGTCAGCTGCCAGTCGTCCGCCAGTCCACGGCGTGCCAAACAGAAGGCTCGGCCCATCTGTGTGTGCATGAGACCAAGCTGCTCGTGGGTTGGCACGTGGGACGGGCACGCTGTCTGTCTGCCTGACTGCCTGTCAGCGAATGAGACATCACTGCTTCTAAAGGCCACCAGCACTGTCTGCAGTCTGGGCATGCACGTGTTATACATAAATACATACATTTGCTCTCTGTGGTACTAGCTGCCTGTTCGGGGTAATAAAGGCCAGGCCATCTTCATTCCCTCAGCAAACACTGCTCACCAGAGTAACAGTACACTGTAGGCAAGGTATAGATCCTGTCAGTATGAATATATGAACGACCTCTTAGAATTAAACCTGTGACAGTGTTTCCCAGATAACTGAATTCCATTTGTGGTGGTTGGTTTGCAGAATTAACTTGAATGCAACAGTTTTTAACAAATTAGCACAGCGTGGTTATGATGCTAACCAGATTTAAGCACAATTTAGTACAACCTGGAAAATCATTGTGTGGTGGTCAATGTTGATATTGTGGTGGGCTGCCACAAATAGGTCAATGTATGGGAAACACTGCCTGTGACCTAATTAGTTTCTTGCTTCATCAGTTCCTCTACAGGAACATTGATTGACATTCTAGAGAGCAGTCTTGAATGGAACAGTATTCTCAAAAATATATGATTGTTTTAATCTGGTTTAACTTGCATGTCTAACAACTTTGAGTATCTACATAAGTGCTCTACACTTAAAATATACTATTATTATTACTGTTGTTGTTATCATTATTGTTATTACCATTAAAAAGCTCTGGAGTAGCGCACATTTTGGCCACTGATGTTCTTCTATGTAGCCAAACACACTGAACTACTGTGGCATTTATCACAGACATGCATCTGACCGCCTCTGACCCCAGGGCTTGATCCAGCCCGTGAACCCAGCTTTGCGGATCAGTGCTAACTCACCGCCCTCCGCAGCATGAGCTGGAAGGCTAAAGGCTACTTTTCTATTATATGGGCTAAATACCAGAACCAGATCATCTGACCCTCACATGGAAATGTATGGAGTTCCTCTTGCAGGGCAGCGGTAAAACGCACA
>NC_063205.1:15095727-15098227 GCF_017589495.1 Alosa alosa
CACACACACACACACACACACACACACAAACAGCAAGGAGCACTCATACACGTTATTTAAGTCCTCAGTTAGTGCATTGAGCATTAATTAGCTGCACTATCAGGCCTTACTATCAGTAGGTCTTTTCAACGTCTGATGAGCATCCACTCAACCCAGAGCCCAATGCTGCTTCACGCTGCCGTGGTTGCCACGGCAGATATAACAGGATGTCCATTCGTCTTCCCTGTTCACACATACAGCCATTAATTCATCACTGCTTCTCTGAGGCGCCCAGTTGTAAGATGAAGTCCCTGGGTTGGGTTTCCCCGATCGATTCAACCTGAAAACTGAGCACTGCCTCAAGGTTTCCTTTCTATGGCTACGGTTGCCAGACGCGAGAAGAAATCCCTGTCCTCTCTAGTTTCACCTAGTTTTTTCCACAGACATTTCCATAGACATTTGGCAACCACTGTAGTATGATGTAATGCTGTTCAAAAGCTATAGGGTCTCAGGCCGAACAGGGGGGTGAGGAAAAAAAAAGCATATTAATCTTGACACACACACACACAAAGCTGTAATAAGGTCTTGGTTTCTCTCTTTTTTCCTTTGCGCTATTCGTTTATCCCTCCATCCATTCCTCCTTCTATCTGCCTGTTCATCCATCACTCAATTACCCCTGACATTACATCCCCTGCCCTCACTTCCGCCAGCGTTGCAGCCTATTTCCCCGCTGTCCAGGGCAATAGCAATGGGCAGTTCTTGGAAGTAGGTGACATCAGGAGTTACTCAGGCTGGTAGCAGTGGAGGGGGGTCTTCCCAGACTGGAACAGGCTACGACATTTACTGGAGATGACCCAAGGCACCCTATCTCATACATACAAGGATCTTGTGAGTCAGATCCACTTACCACCAATTAGTAGTTTTAGGTGGACAGGCTAACATGAGGCTTTTTTTCAGTCTGAATACTTGATTGAATATTGTCCCTCATAATGACCCTCTGAAAACACTGAGTCATTTTCTTAGCATTGTGTGGATGTTAGCGGTTCTTACAGAGCTGCTGCACTCTCTTCAGTGTTGCTTCATATGCCCAGCACTACACAGGCAAGTGGCTAAGGTACAAGAAAGCTAAGGTAAGGTAGCCTACTCCAAGCAGGGGTTTTCTTTACTTTTTAGGTGAAGATTTCACTATTACGTCTGTTGTACAAGGTATTGACTGCACAATAACGTTAAAAGAAAATAGCAATTAACGCATTTTACATCCTAAAATGTTATGGGCGGGGTAAATTCAGGCTGGCTTTCAGACTCGATTGTAACACATCCCATAATCAAATCCAAATGGCATGTTACCAGACTCAAATTTTGTTAAGTTTCCTCAGCACAGCCAGCACCATCCATATCCCTCACAGAGAGCGCTAGGCAGAAAAGTCTGCACTGGCTGGCTCCTAATCTTCCCCAAGCCTTCATTAGACCCAGGCCAGAGCCTCTGGAGAAGAGCAAACAAACACAGCTGGCCGATGCGTCTGGAGGAAGTAGGCTAGCCTAGCTAGTGCACTCCCACAACAGCAGCAGCAGCAGTGCTAATGGTAACTGTATCATTGAAGCCCAGACCAGAGGTTTAATAACATAATGAGTGCTCATTATACCCTGTAGTCAGGCAGTGGGTATGAATGAATGGGCCTTAGAATGAAGACTGCAGAAACCCATGACTTGAAACTTTTACTGGAGTGTGTGTGTGTGTGTGTGTGTGTGTGTTTGTCTGTGTTTGTCTGTGTCTGAGGTGGTGCATGGAATGTGTGTGTTGTGGTAAGGTTTGTGGATTTTAGGATCAGCGTGATGTTGATTTGATTTAAGGAGACACCTGAGGAATATTACCATGTGCAGGTTAGGCAAGGTTAGACGTGTGTGTGTGTGTGTGTGTGTGTGTGTGTGTGTGTGTGTGAGAGAGAGAGAGAGATAGAGAGAGAAAAAAAAATGTGTGACTCTGTGAGTGTTTAGATTTGTGTGATCCTGAGAAAGACAACATTTAATTTGCTTCATGTGTACTTCATGCATTCAATTTATGGCTACCTAGTCACACATACACCATCTAATCTCTGCTTCTCACTCTCTCTTACACACACACACACACACACACACACACACACACACACACACACACACCATTTTCCTCAATTCTTCAATTCTTCAAAGCTTTTGCCCTATATAGTCTGGGAATGTGGAGGGAGGAGCAGACATCTAGATTACACTGCACTACACACACACTCACACACACTCACACACACACACACAAGTTCACACTCTTCAGTGATCAAGAGCCGACAATCACAATGTGTTTTCTCTCCCGCTGTATTCCCAGAAGTGGCTCACAGAAGTCTCTGTGTGTGTGTGTGTTTGTGTGTTTGTGTGTGTGTGTGTGTGTGTGTGTGTGTGTGTGTGTGTGTGTGTGTGTGTGTGTGTACCACTATGCATGAGCAGAGAAATGGCACGTGAAAGCTTGTCTTTTGCTTTTGTCTGTGTGCAC
>NC_063205.1:15108227-15110727 GCF_017589495.1 Alosa alosa
TGTGTGTGTGTGTGTGTGTGTGTGTGTTTGTGTGTGTGTGTGAGAGAGAGAGAGAGATTTGCTGCTTCTAAGATTAGCTACATGATTGTGTTCATGGCTGCATATTAAAAAAAAAGGCCCAGGCTTGGGCGGCTTATCATCACAGCTCCCCTCTAATACACACACAGAGTTCCAGAATGTTCTCCGTGACTCTTGGTGAAATTGATGGAAGAAGTCTAGCTATATAGCAGTGTGAGTGCACATCTATGCTGTCTGTGTGTACTGCATAATGTATATTGTCTGTGTTCACTATATATATATATATATATGAGCCATATATATATATATATATATATATATATACAATACAGTATCTACCTATATCTATGTATGCTGTAGGTTTATCCGCTATGTATAAAATGATATAAAATGAAAGATGTACTGTATTACTGCAGCTCGCCTCTGGCTATGGAACCTGTAAGGGGCGTTCTGTTGGGTTTGAGAACGTACCGAGTACATGGCATCCTTGATGTGTTTACTGTAGGTGTGCAGTGTATGCTGTGTACACCTATGAGATGTGTTTCTGCAGAGAAGCCATGCATAAACACACCCAAGCTGTTTGGGAAGCCATGGCTTGTGTTAGGGGTTTCTGTTGTAGTGTGTGTGTGTGTGTGTGTGTGTGTGTGTGTTTGTGTTTGTTTATTTTAGGAAATGTTACTTTCTATGAGCCTCAGAGCATCGGTCATAATCAGATTTTAGTCACATAGTGGGTTGTAATAATAGGCTTTTTTGGTTTCATAAATGATTGCACGTGTTTGTCTGTCTGTATGCCTTGGCAGCTCTGGATGTGGATCTGTGTGTGTGTGTGTGTGTGTGTGTGTTTGTGAGTGACCCTGTCTTTGTATGTGTGTGTGTGTATGTTTGTGTTTATGTAATTACAGGATGTGTGTGTGTGTGTGTGTGTGTGTGTGTGTGTGAGAGAATGAGCAGGGCCCTCGTTACCAACTTCCGTCCCTCTAACCCTCTAAATCACACAGCCCTTAAAACACCTCAAGCTCTCTCTCCTCTTCTCTCATCTCCTCTTTTCTCTTCTCATCTCTTCTCCTCCACTCCTCTCCTCACCCCTCCTCTCTTCTCCTCTCCTTACCTCCACAGAGCTTTGTTTAGCCCTAAACTCTCCTCTCCTCCACTCCCCTCCTCCTCCTCTCCTCCTCCTAGCATCTCCTCTGCTCTCCTGTCCTCCACAGAACTTTATTTAGCTCCCAAACTCTCCTCTCCTCCTCTTCACCTCTCCCCTCCTCCTCTCATCTCCTCTCCTCTCATCTCCTCACATCTCCTCTCCTCACCTCTCCTCTCCTCCTCCACAGAACTTTATTTAGCTCCCAAACTCTCCTCTCCTCCTCCGTCCTTGTCTTCTCCTCCAGTGTCGTGCTGCACTGTGCATCTCATCCCTCCCTCGCTCTCTCTCTCTCTCTCTCTCTCTCTCTCTCTGGCCTGGTGCTGTGCCAGGATGTGGGCCTCCTCTTCTGGCTGAGTTCACTGAGCTCACACCTAATAGCATGTTGCTCTTCCTGCTGTTGTTGTCTAGTACCGCTGAATTTAGCACACCTCGGCCAACGCGCTGGCTTGTGTGGGTGTGTATATGTGTGTGCATGTGTGTATCTCTCTCTCTCTCTCTCTCTCTCTCTCTCTCTCTCTCTCTCTCTCTCTCTTTTGTGTGTGTGTGTGTGTGTGTGATGGCTTGCTCAAGGGCCAAACACATAGTTCGGAGCAGTGTTTTGGAAGGGTTTCACCCATAGAGATTTACTACAGCGGTATATGTGCTTTATGTTGAACCTGTTGGGTTGTTTACTTCATGGTGCATATCTTTGCTGTTTGTGGTTAGCCTTTGCTTTTTTCGGTTGTTCCTATACAGTTTATGTCTGCTTGACTGGAACGTCAGAGAGCGGTCAACCTACCTGTGGCTGTGAAGTTAAGGGAAACACACAAGTCTTTGTTTCAACTCTTTACTTAACTGTTTGCAAAGATACAGCACCAACATTTAGCTTTACTGTGGCAGACTAATACATATAACATCTGATTGGGGACAAATAACATATTATCTTGTATACTATCTATTTGTATTACTGCGCATAACTAAATAGATCCCTACAACACAGTAGCGTGCTGGCACTCCCTGCTCCGCCCCGTGTCCCGGCAAAAGTGTCCATCTCTGGGCAGTTCAATTTTATTGATGGTGGTGGTGATTGATCTGATTAAACATGAAGTCCCAATGCCACACTCTCCAGACTGACCAGTGGCATGGCTAATGAGAGAAACCAGGCCTCAGCTCTTTCTGAGCCTGCCAAGTTAATTGTGAACCCCTGGGGCCAGGACAGGTGCACTTTTTATCTCATTAGCCACAGGTGGTGACTAATGAAGATCACTGAAGTCCCACCTGTAAATCAGTGGCTGTGTTCCAATTTGCATACAATGGACTTGTGCACTTATATTACGTATTGTAAATGTACAGAAGTATGTG
>NC_063205.1:15118227-15123227 GCF_017589495.1 Alosa alosa
GCCCCCCCCCTCTCTCTCTCTCTCTGTCTTTCTCTCTCTCTCTCTCTCTCTCTCTCTCTCTCTCTCTCTCTCTCTCTCTGTATGTCTGTGTGTGTGTGCTTGTGTGTCTGTGTTTACATTATGCCAATATGTGCAATGATTTTGGATGAATGTGTATGTATAGGTGATGGTGACATTTAAAAGAAACAGTTTTTTAAGAGGTTCATTTACCGTGTTAGTGTGCATAATATATATATGTGTGTGTGTGTGTGGGTCTGTGTTACAGGGCACAGATTCAGTCAGTGAAGGCCTTGCATACTGATGATGTAGTCTGTGTTGTGCTGTGTTGGCTGATAGGAAATCGTGACTGGCGTGCCCTTTTCACCACAGTCACTTCCTGCTGGAGAGAAATACGTTTTTCACATTGAATAAATTATTTGTTGTCACAATTTAGGTTTTCATTTTACAGCTAGAAACATTACTCTTATTATACGTAGTATACATATTAGAGAAAACCCCTCCCCCCATATAAACTATATATAAATAAGAAACTAATTTGACAAAAGATACTTCTGATTCAGTAGGCTATTGTACTTTAACATAGAGTGTATTCTAGTACATATTGCTATTTTATTGAGGAGAATGTGGTTCAGTTCTGGTGCTTCTGTTACTGCCTTGTGGGGCGATGCTGTATTCATCATTCTGAGGCAGATCTTGGAGTGTGTGGTGCCTGTTGCTCACCTTAATTGCACACATCACAGATGGCACCAGCTGAGCCATAGAGGGCGAGCTCAGAAAAGTGTCTCAGACTGAGGAGTTCTCCTCCTTCTTCTCATTTCCTTCCTTTCCTTCTCTCTCTCCTTCTTTTCCTTCTATCCTTTTCTCTCTCTCCTTTGTCTCTCTCTCCAGTCAGTTGGGGGCACAGTAGCAGTAGTGGATTTTGAAACTCTGTGTGTGTGTGTGTGTGTGTGTGTGTGTGTGTGTGTGTGTGTGTGTGTGTGTGTGTGTGTGTGTGTGTGTGTGTGTGTGTACTGTAACTGTAACTGTGTGTGTATGTATGTGTGGCCGTGCCATGTGTGTATGTGTTTTTTGTGTGTCTGTGTGTGTAAGTGTACATGTGTACATGTACGCTTCAACCCACTTCCTGTTTCCCCAGGGCATGGCTTGGCTATTGATTGCTCGTGTCTGGCTTTAATTACACTCCACAGAAAATGAAAGGGATGTGAGTGTGTGTTTATGTGTCCATATGTATTGTTTTGCATGTATGTGTGAGTCATTGTGCGTATATGTTCTTGTGTATAAGTGTGTGTGTGTGTGTGTGTGTGATGTCCACTCTGGCCTGAGTGTGCTGTGTTAAGCCAGCAGACCGTGGGGTCTGATGACCTAGATGAAAGTGTGATGTGTCAGGTGACCTTTCAACTTTGACCTATTGTCCATATCAGTGGAAGCGCGGCAACTGTGCCAGAGCTGACCTGTGTGTGTGTGTGTGTGTGTGTGTGTGTGTGTGTGTGTGTGAAACCAGAATGCGGGTTTCATCTTTAGGGCTAAAAGCAGTCTGTGTGTGTGGATGCATAATTGTGATTTGTATATGATGAAGTCGATTGTTTTCAGTTGTGGGTTTGTGGGAGAGGGTCAGATATAAATGTACAACTTATCCTCCTCTCTCTCTCTCTCTCTCAATTCAATTCAATTCAAATATGCTTTATTGGCACGACAAATCATATGATGCATCTCTCTCTCTCTCTCACACACACACACACACACACACACACACACACACACACACACACACACACACACACACACACGCACGCAGGGGCCGTCACACAGCTCTCAGACCCAGAGCTAGTGTACATCTAGGGGAGAATAACACACATGCTGAAATAGATTAACACTGTGTTATATCTGTATACTCATGTTGTGTTATCATCCACTGTTATACAAGACACTGAATAGCCATGGTGGATACACACACACACACAAAGCCAGAGGATAATAAAGAGTGATGAGGTGAATGCACATTTCACAAGTTTTAGACTAATATAACCAATTTACACACCCTTTGTGTGTGTGTGTGTGTGTGTGTGTGTGTGTGTGTGTGTGTTGTATTATTCTAAATTCTTTCTCTTGTACATACATCTCGCTTTGATCATAATTCACTGGCGGAGTCCATCAGGTCTTTCATGCATTCAAAAGGAGTGACAGGGAGAGATCTGTAACAGCAACGCCTATTCATGTGTTTAATTGTGTGTGTGTGTCTGTCATAATAAGTCTGTGTTATATGCGATATGAAACGTGTGTATGTGTGTCTGTGTGTTTGTTTGTTTGTTTGTTTGTTTATTTGTGTCTGTTTGTGTCATATCTGTTCTTTGAACTTCCCTGTGTCCATCTATGTGCACCGCCAAGCATGTTCATGTTTGCTTAAGGTCTGCCATCTTTCTCTCTCTCTCTCTCTCTCTCTCTCTCTCTCTCTCTGTCTCCTTCTCAAATTCAAATTCAAAGGAGCTTTATTAGCATGACTGTTTGTATACAGTGTTGCCAAAGCCAGTGTTACAGATAACACAGTAGAATAACAAAAGAAGGAAAATAGACATAAAGCAATGCGGGTATAACATGTGCATATGAGTGTGTGTGTGTGTGTGTGTGTGTGTGTGTACACACATACATATACAAACATATATATATATATATATATATATATAACACACACACATCTGTGCATAGGAACATTTAAGTGTTAACACAGAGACAGGTTTTTTTTTTTTAACAGACGTAAATAGCAAGAGTAATAATAGGATGGTGTGTGTGCGTGTGTGCATGTGTTTGTGTGTGTGTGTGTGTGTGTGTGTGTGGTGTGTATGTAGTATGTTTCAGGTTGAGTCCCTCAGATCCTCACATTTCAAAATAAATTGTGCTGCTAGGGCAGCAGAGGGCCCTTCGCCAAGGAGTATGGTCATTTTTTCATTATTGTCCCAGTCTTGAAAATGTGGGATATCTCTTTGGAATTTGGGGAAGAAAGCCCGTCTAATGTTTTCATATCTTTCACAGTGTAGAAAGAAGTGCTCCTCTGTCTCAACCATCTCTGCCTGGCAGTGACCACATATTCTTTGTTCTCTTGGAAGCCAGGTTTTCCTGTGTCTGCCTGTTTCTACTGCTAGATTGTGGTCACTGAGCTTGTACTTGGTCAGGGTTTGCCTCTGCTTTGTATCTCTGACAGAGATGAGATACTCTGCCAATTCATATTCTCTTTTTAGGATCAGATAGGAATTCATTCTACTTTGGGTAGCAATTTGGTTTGTCCAATGTTCTAAATATTCTTCTTTTGCTTGATTCATTATTATTTTGTTGACTCTAATTGATGTTTGGGAAACAGACCTGGACTGAGCTTGATGTGTATTAGTTGTTGTTATTGAGTTAGTTAGCTTCAGTACCAGCTGGCTCAGAGGACTCTTTTCAGGGTTCATCTCCTGGGTTTTCAGTGCCTCAAAATGGAGGGAGTTCTCGGGACTGCTGTTCAGGTGCATTCAGAGTTTTAACTGCACCGCTAATTCATTTATGTAAATATTGAACAAAGTTGGACTCAGACCACAGCCCTGTCTCACACCTCTACTTTGTGTAAAAAACTCTGTTTGTTTTTCTCCAATTTTAATACTGCATTTAGAATTTGAGTACATTGAGTTAATTATATCATATGTTTTACCCCCTACACCACTTTGCAAAAGTTTGTAATATAGTCCATCATGCCAAATAGAGTCAAATGCTTTTTTAAAATCTACAAAACAAGCAAATATCTTTCTATTTTTTTGGTATTTTACATGTTTATTGATTAGGGTGTGTAGGGTGTAAATGTGATCTGTTGTACGGTGATTTTTGAGAAATCCAATTTGCTTTTTACTGAGGGTATTGTGTTCATTAAGGAAGGTTTGGATCTTATCATTTAAAATGCAACTAAATACCTTCCCCAGATTACTGTTCACACATATACCTCGATAATTATTCTCTCTCTCTCTCTTTGTGTGTGTGTGTGTGTGTGTGTGTGTGTCTGTGTCTGTTAGTCCTGATGGTTTTGTTTTGTTAGGTTCTCCCAGTCTAGACTTAATTGTATTGTAGTTTTCATTAGACTGTAAGTGACTTGTCCATGTTTGTGCCTGTCTAGGTAATGGCATTACTCAACCTGAAGCACACACACACACACACACACACACACACACACACACACACACTGAGTCACAGCCCATCCTCTCTCCACATCTTTTCATGTCTTTTCCTTTTTCCTCAGTTTTTCTCTCACACACCATCTTCCTCATTCCCTGGCCCCCTCTCATTCTCTCTCCATCTCACTCTTTCTCATCATGGTCCTTATTTAAGGCAGTAGAATGTCTACCCCCTTTTTTTTTGTCTATGGGAGCTATGAGTCAGCATATTACAATATTACAGTATTTATTTATTCCCTGTGTGTTTGTTTATTTGTGTGTTCCTACTTGTGTATTTTTGCCGGAGACAGATGAAAAGTGTGTTTGTTTGTTTGTGTGTGTGTGTGTGTGTGTGTGTGTGTGTGTGTGTGTCTGTCTGTGTGTTTATGTGTGTGTCTGTGTGTGTTTGAGAAAACTATTAGCATATTACAGTCTTTAAACATTAAGATACCTGTGCTCTCTCTCTCTCTCTCTCTCTCTCTCTCTCTCTCTTTCTCTCTGTGTGTGTGTGTGTGTGTGTGTGTGTGTATACACATGTGTTTCTGAGTTTCCCCATCTGTCCGTGGTGATCCACATGTGATTCATACAGCTGTTTAAAATGTCCTTTTCCAATGTCCCTACTGGGACAGCAGATCAATTCCCACAATTCCCCAGGAAATGAGCAAGCGGAGGCTTCCTCTTCTCTTCTCTCCTCTCCTCTCCTCTGCTCCATCCGTCTTCCCATCCCTCTGTCAACTCCCCCCGTCACCATATTCGTCCTCATGACTCCCTTCATCATCATGACTGTGTGTGGTTTCATCAGTTAAGTCATTAGAGACATGGTGAGAT
>NC_063205.1:15128227-15148227 GCF_017589495.1 Alosa alosa
TGCTTGGGTTCACAGCAAATGCTAAATTGTCACGTCACAACAAATAACCCCTTCCTTTGTCCTTTTCTCTCACTGTACTCATTTTGTGTTTGAGAGAGGGCTTACTGTTGTTGATAAGTGGGTCTAGAATATGGCCTGTCATAAAAATAAGAAATATAAAAAAACAATAAATTGTGTTAAACAGCCACTGTCTCTCTCTTCTTTCTCACGTTGGTTGGTTGTTTCTGAGTAGCTAATACATACACTCTTAAAACAAATGTGTTGTCCCTATCCGGACACAGATGTGTTAAAAAACAATGCAAGTTGTGTTATTTTCAACACATTTTGTGTAACGAATAAAAAAGGAAACAACACAAACATGTGTTGTCCCTATCTGGACACAGAGATGTGTTAAAACAACGCAAGTTGTGTTGTTTTCAACACATTTGTTTTAAAGCAACACCAAAGAGTTTTTTGTACCTTAAAATAATGTTTCCAAAACAGTTTCAGTGGTTCATCAACTCATAACAGGGTGAACAGCAACAGAGGGCTTACTGTTGTTGATAAGTGGGTCTAGAATATGGCCTGTCATAAAAATAATAAATATAAAAAAATAATAAATTGTGTTAAACAGCCACTGTCTCTCTCTTCTTTCTCACGTTGGTTGGTTGTTTCTGAGTAGCTAATACATACACTCTTAAAACAAATGTGTTGTCCCTATCTGGACACAGATGTGTTAAAAAACAATGCAAGTTGTGTTATTTTCAACACATTTTGTGTAACGAATAAAAAAGGAAACAACACAAACATGTGTTGTCCCTATCTGGACACAGAGAGATGTGTTAAAACAAGCATAAGTTATGTTTGTTTTCAACACATTTGTTTTAAAACAACACCAAAGAGTTTTTTTACCAACTTAAAATAATGTTTCCAAAACAGTTTCAGTGGTTCATCAACTCACAGGGTGAACAGCAACAGAGGGCTTACTATTGTTGATAAATTGGGTCTAGAATATGGCCTGTCATAAAAATAATAAATATAAAAAAATAATAAATTGTGTTAAACAGCCACTGTCTCTCTCTTCTTTCTCACGTTGGTTGGTTGTTTCTGAGTAGCTAATACATACACTCTTAAAACAAATGTGTTGTCCCTATCTGGACACAGATGTGTTAAAAAACAATGCAAGTTGTGTTATTTTCAACACATTTTGTGTAACGAATAAAAAAGGAAACAACACAAACATGTGTTGTCCCTATCTGGACACAGAGATGTGTTAAAACAACGCAAGTTGTGTTGTTTTCAACACATTTGTTTTAAAGCAACACCAAAGAGTTTTTTGTACCTTAAAATAATGTTTCCAAAATAGTTTCAGTGCTTCATCAACCGTGGGTCTAGAATATGGCCTGTCATAAAATAATAAATATAAAAATAATAAATTGTGTTAAACAGCCACTGTCTCTCTTCTTTCTCACGTTGGTTGGTTGTTTCTGAGTAGCTAATACATACACCTTTAAAACAAATGTGTTGTTCCTATCTGGACACAGATGTGTTAAAAACAATGCAAGTTGTGTTATTTTCAACACATTTTTATTATTATGAATAAAAAACAACACAAACATGTGTTGTCCCTATCTGGACACAGAGATGTGTTAAAAACAAAGCATAAGTTGTGTTGTTTTTCAACACATTTGTTTTAAAGCAACACCAAAGAGTTTTTTGTACCTTAAAATAATGTTTCCAAAATAGTTTCAGTGGTTCATCAACTCGTAACAGGTTCTGAATTCACTTCGCGACCCTCTATCGGCTATAACCGCACAATGCAAGTTTGCCAGATCGGGTAGCGGATCTGTAGTTTGATGAAATGAGACGTAAGAAACTACAAATTTGACTTGCTTCTGATGTCGCAATACATCATACTTTCCTAAAATCATGCAACATACTCTACCTTGTCTGTGGACATGGTTATTTGCAAAGCCGGTGCTGGATAAACAAATGTGTATGTGTATAGGTGTGTATGTGCTATTGTCATGTATTTTGTCTTCAATTCAGTAACTAGGTGTTAACTTTGTCTCTGTGCATCTTTCAGGGATGTGGTGTTGAAGCTGCTGCAGTTTGAGGCGTCCACTAATGTGGCCGACAGTAAAGGCTGTTTCCCCCTGCACCTGGCCGCCTGGAGGGGAGACATGGAGATTGTCCGCATCCTCATCCACCACGGCCCCTCACACTGCAGGGTCAACGAGCAGGTATACACACACACACACACACACACACACACACACACACACACACACACACACACACACACACTTGGTAGCCTTATGGATATCTATACACACACACAGACACTTGGTAGCCTTATGGATATCTATCCACACACAAACACATGCTTTCAAAACACATTTTACAGGCATGCACTCAGAAAATCTACATACGTGTCTATATATACTCAAACACACAATGACACACTCACATTCTGAGGAATGCACACAGCCACTTTGAAACAGCCTTAAACCACAATATGACTCTCAAATACACACCCCTGCATGTATAAATATGCTCAACCACAACTACAACCACACCCACATACACACTCCCACTCGTACCTCAAAATATCACAATCCCATCTGATAAGCCATGGCAGCCTCTGATGATGCTAATAGCCTTTTTCAACCTGCTGACTATGTCCTATGTGCTGCAGATAGATATGCCCCAATGGAGGGTTGCGGCATTGAGGTGTGTGTGGCTGTATGGCTGATGGGACCAGGAACATACCTTCCTGGTCTCCACCCCGCTGGCAGCGGCTCTGGCCACGTCCTCATGGCGAGGGGTCTCGGACTGACAGCAACGAGGCACCCCAACATGCCCTCCTCTCTTCTCTCCTCTCCTCTCCTCTCCTCTCCTCTCCTCTCCTCTCCTCTCCTCTCCTCCTCTCCTCCTCTCCTCCTCCTCTCCTCTCCTCTCCTCTCCTCTCCTCCTCCTCTCCTCTCCTCCTCCTCTCCTCCTTCCCACCCTCCCTCCTCCTTCCCACCCTCCTCCTCCTCCCTCCTCTCCTCCTCTCTCCTCTCCTCTCCTTCCCACCCCCTCTCCTCCTCTCCTCCTCCTCTCCTCTCCTCTCCTCTCCTTCCACCCCTCCTCTCCTCTCCTCTCCTCCCCCCCCCTCCTCCTCCTCTCCTCTTCTTCCCTCCCCCTCTCCTCTCTCCTTCCTCCCCCTCTCTCTTCTCTCTCTCCCTTTCCTCCCCTCTCCTCTCCTCTTCTTCCCACTCCCACTCCCCCTCTCCTCTCCTCTCCTCTCCTTTCCTCCCCCTCTCCCTCTTCTACCCACTCCCCTCCTCTCCTCTCCTCTCCTCTCCTCTCCCTTCCCCCCCCCTCTCCTCTCCTCTCTTTCCCACTCCCCCTCTCCTCTTCTCTCCTCTCCGTTCCTCCCCTCTCCTCTCCTTTCCCTCCCCCTCTCCTCTCCTCTCCTTTCCCTCCCCCTCTCCTCTCCTCTCCTTCCCACTCCCCTCTCCTCTCCTCTTCTTCCCCACTCCCCCTCTCTCCTCTCCTCTTCTTCCCTCCCCCTCCTCCTCTCTTCTTCCCTCCCCCTCTCCTCTCCTCTCCTCTCCTTTCCTCCCCCTCTCCTCCTCTTCTTCCCCTCCCCTCTCCTCTTCTCTCCTCTCCTTCCCACTCCCCCTCTCCTCTCCTCCTCCTTCCCTCCCCCTCTCCTCTCCTCTTCTTCCCTCCCCCTCTCCTCTCCTCTCCTCTCCTTTCCACTCCCCCTCTCCTCTCCTCTCCTTCCCTCCCCCTCTCCTCTCCTCTTCTTCCCACTCCCCCTCTCCTCGCCTTTCCTGTCCTGCCTTCTCTCTCTTCTCTTCCCTTTTTTCTCCTCCTCTCCTCCTCTCCTCTGTCTGCTCTCTGTACCCAGCTACAGTGGTGTCCTGCCACGGCACGCCATCAAAGCCCTTCTCTGTGCCCGTCTCTCTATCAGGCGTGGGTAGGAGGACGCTGTGGGCACTCTGGTGCCCTGCCCATCTAGACTGGCACAGAAGCAGGCGGCCCACAGCTTTGGGCAGTATTTCTTTTTTTCTTTTGGCCTCACTTGGACTGTGGTTGTGTTTGATGCTGTCACACCATCTAATGTTTCACACACACGCACACACGCACACATAGATAGATAGATACTTTGTTGATCCCTAGGGGAAATTCAAGGTCACAGTAGCATACAGACAACATACACACACACATTCACTAACAGCAGAAAAAGTCATTAAAAGTATATAATATAAAAAAACACAACTAAGCAATAAGGACTGTAGAAGATAAAGAATATACTAAATATACTAAAATACAAATTATACAAAATAAAACTTAATCTAAATCAATTCTAAAAAACGTATCCACATGGTGGGTGATTAATCAATCAGGTGTTTGCAATGACTGAAGCAGGGGACTGAGGCCTGTGGTCCTCTGTGCATAAAGTGAATGAGTGTCATGGTGATGGTGCAAATGAGTAAAGTCAAACAGTGCAACAGTGCAAGAATAAAGTCTATATATCTATATATATATACTATATTAAAGAAGGTATAAGTGTTGTCACAGTTAGGCTGTGGCATGGAGGGAGGGTTGTGCATATGTGCTAATAAAGCACGCAAACAGTGAGGCAGAAGACAATGGTAAAGCTGGCTGGACAGACAGTTCAAGACATGGAGGTGGTGAAGAGGCAGACAGACTATGGAGAAGTCTATTTCTCCTCTTCCCTTAAGTGATGCAATGAACAGTTCAATGGCCCTGATGAATGACTTCCCTCAGTCTGTCTGTTGTGCAAGGCAGTGAGCAGAAGTCTCCAGCTGATCAAGCTCTTCTGCTTAACAATAGTGCTGTGGAGTGGATGACACTCATTGTCCAAAGATGTTGATCAGTTTGTTCAGGGTCCTTTTGTCAGATATTGAAGTGATGCACTCCAGTTCAGCTCCCACTACAGAGCCAGCTTTCCTTACCAGCCTGTCAAGTCAAGCCCAAGATCCTTCTTCTTTGTGCTTCCTCCCCAACATACCACTGCATAGAAGAGGATGCTGGCAACAACTGGTGGTAGAACATCCTGAGGGCATGCTGCACACATTGAAGGAGCCCAGCCTCCTCAGGAAGTACAGCCTGCTCTGCCCTTTCTTGTAGAGTGTGTCAGTGTTGGCTGACCAGTCCAGTTTATTGTCCAGGTGGAGACCCAGGTACTTGTAGGTGCTTACCACCTCGACATTGACCCCATCAATGGAGACTGGAAGCAGAGTGGGCTTAGACCTGCGGAAATCCACCACCATCTCCTTGGTCTTTGAAGTGTTGAGTTGAAGGTGATTGAGTTTGCACCACTGCACAAAGTCCTCCACCAGGCTCCTATACTCCTCCTCCTGCCTGTTCCTGATATACCCCACAATTGCAGTATCGTCAGAAAACTTCTGCATGTGGCATGACTCAGTGTTGTAGCAGAAGTCCGATGTGTACAAGGTGAACAGGACTGGAGAGAGCACACTTCCCTGTGGCGCTCCGGTGCTGCTGATCACAGTGTCAGAGAGGCAGTTCTTTAGTCTGATTTGCTGTGAACTGTGAGCTCCGTCCAGGTAATCTGTGATCCAGGTTACCAGGTGAGCGTCCTGGCCACCTCCTTGATGTCCCTGTCAAGGCTGCCAGAGTCGTGGATGCCTCAGCAGGCACAGGCAAGGAGGCGTCAGGCGGGGGCAAGGCGTGAGGTGGTGATGGTTTAGGTCGTTGGACGTGAGGTTGTAATGGTTTAGGTCGTTGGGTGTCACCAGGATGCAGAGCTGGAGAAACTGGGAGGCTGGGAGGTGGGGGTAGGGCAGGCACGCAAACAAGGGCAGTGCCTGAGTCTGCAAGGGGTGGTGGACAGACCACTCCCATTGGAGCTGGAGCAGGGCAGTCAAACCTGTTGTAGAAGTGGTTTAACTGGTTCGCCCTGTCCAGGTCCCCCTCCATAGAGCTGCTGCTCTTCTTCAGGCCAGTGATAATCTTCATGCCGTCCCATGACTCCTTCATGTTGTTTTCCTGCAACTTCTGTTCCGTCCTTCTATAGTCCTCCTTAGCCTCCTTCAGCTTGACTTTGAGTTCCCCTTGCACGTGCCTCAGCTCTGCCATGCCCCCCTCTCTGTACGCCATCTTTTTCCTATTAAGAAGGGTCTTGACATTGCTGGTTATCCAAGGCTTGTTATTGGGAAAGCAGCGTACAGTTCTGGTGGGAACAACAATGTCCATACAGAAATGCAGGTAGTCAGTTGTGCACTGTGTGACCTCCTCTAAGTCCTCTCCATTCTGTAACACACTCCAGTCAGTGCACTCAAAGCAGTCTCTCAGAGCCTCATCTGCTTTAGGTGTCCACTTTCTGAAGGTGCGTGTGGCAGCTGGTAGCCTCTGTACTTTGGGCTTGTACATTGACTGGAGATGAATGAGGTTGTGGTCTGACTTTCCCAGAGGGGGAAGGGGGTTTGCAGTGTAGTACGGATGGAGACTAACCGCTAATAACTCCACATCCTTGCAGCATACAGTCTCCTTCACTGTAACATGTCCGGGGTTGCACCATCTATTGTTTATGTACAGCACCAGTCCACCACCCTTCTTTTTGCCAGATAGTTTACAGTCTTTGTCCAAACGAGCTACACTGAAGCCGGGCAGCTCAACGTTAGACGTGGGGATATGGCTTGTTAGCCACGTCTCCGTAAAGCATAGCAAACTACATTACCTGTGTGACGGTCTAGCTACGACCGCACATGACTGGTGAACTGTCAGCACTCGTCCTCTACACATCAGCTGATATTTGTTCACACACACACACAACACACACTCGTACATGGGCCATTGCTATGTGGCTAGCACTTTTAAAAAACAACACAACACGGAGCTATTAGCAATGGTGGCACATTTATTGTTTGTCTGAATTAGACACATACTTTTGAATGTTTGTCAACCGATAGCTACCGATTCGCGTTCATGGCGTCCTCTCGTTCCAGCTTCTGAAGGTCCGGTGGCAAAGGAGGGCCGACTGGATCGCATGGACTGTTTATTGTTTCCGGGCAGTATTGAACCGTTCCATTAGGTTAATTGATTGTGGGGTATTTCGAGACGGAACTGATCAAGCCGCATCGATGATTAGTCTTTCCACATGTAACCAAGTTTATTATTTAACAATGTATTTAGCTCATTCTGCTAGTGACAAATGATATATATTTATGCTCACCTGATGTTAGTCTTTTCTGGCCTATGTAATGTGTAGGGTACTGTGAGTACTATGACTGTTACAATGCTGCTGTATTTTGATTAGAAGCTAAAGCAGATTTTTCATACTGGTTCAATCTCGCAAGATTAGATGCTAAAGCAGATTTTTCATACTGGTTCAATGTTGCAATTTTGGAAGATTACTATTAACATTTTTCTGTGCATTTTTCTATGGACTCTTCTGCTTGGTTGTTCGAGCCAAGCCGAATAATAAATTACTGTCCATCTTCACTACTGCCTCTGCTTCTTTGGCCACACCCACATTCGTTAATGGTAACTTCCGCTCAGTTCCATTACACCCTGTATAATCTCTGGTTTCTTACCAGGGCAGTCAGTTCGTCAGTCTTGTTAGCCAGTGAGTTCACGTTTCCCATCACAATCGATGGAACTGAGGGCTTGTATCTCCACTTCTTCTCCCGACGCCTCGTCTTCACTTTTACTCCCGCTCTGCAACCCCGAAAGCACCACAGTTCCTCTGGGATGTTGTCGCGAACACAGCCAGCATTCCGTCGTAGTGCGATCAGCTAATTCCTTGTGTACACAAGTTTGCTGCCGCTGGAGCATTGTAATATGTCCGTATCCATAGGATAGAATAAAAACACTCCTCAAAGCGCTCTGAACTTGCTCCTGTGCTGCTGCGCTGGAGAGCAGTGCTATTACAGGGCCCACACTCAGTGCTGCTCAATGTATCATAGTAGGAGAAATGGTCAAGCATCAGTTGATCTGTGTGTTCGTTTTCTGTATGTGTATATCATATTTGTGAGTGACTGTGTGTGTGTGTGTGTGTGTGTGTGTGTGTGTGTTTGTGTGTGTGTGTGTGTGTGTTCGTGTGTGTGTGTGTGTGTTTGTGTGTGTGTGTGTGTTCGTGTGTGTGTGTGTGTGAAGATGTATTTAGTGAGTGTGAGTGTGTGCGTATTGTGAGTGTGAGTGTGTGTTTTTCAGTGTTTTAATGAGGCCAGCGTATTCCTCCCAGCACAGTTTCATGGCTAATGATGGAGCCTGACTCGCCTGCAATTACCTCCAATTGATTCCCTCTTAAAGTACTCTCCAAATCAAAACACACACACACACACTCTCTCTCTCACACACACACACACACACACACACACACACACACACACACACACACACACACACACGCACGCATGCAGCGGATTCATCTTTATGTAGCAGAAGACATTGACATCAAACAACACATATAGGAATTTTATCAGTCACAGGCAGACCCAGCCTGTACACACACACACACACACACACACACATACACACACACACACACACACACACACACACACACACACACACTGTGAGGTGGCAGAGATGGATTGTCTTTATTGGCACAGGCAGTGGCTTTAGAAGCGCTAACCAGTGCTCATAATTTCAGCTGCCAGCCTGTTGGTGATAATTCAGGGGACAGAGACGAGGCCAGAGACACTCTACTCTTGACAGGGGAGACAGACCAGGTAAACGCTCCAAGAGTGGCCCTCCCTTAGGATATGATCTTAACCAGAAGTTTGGAGCCAATGATGAATGCTTAATGGAGAGAACACTGCTGGTGTGTGTGTGTGTGTGTGTGTGTGTGTCCTTCTGTGCAAATATTGTCTGTGACAGTGAGAGAGTGTCTTTGAGAGTGAGAGAGTGAGAAAGTGTCCGTGAGTGCCTCAGAGAGTGTATGTGTACCCTCAGGTGTGTGTCTACAAGTGTGTGCCTGTGTCTGTGCAATTAAGACTATGTGGGCCAGATGTACTAACAGCTTTAAGCCCACTTCCGGCGATTTGTTTAATGTAATGCGTGTAAAATCATTGCAGGTATGTACAAACAGGCCGCAATGATGTAAAAAAGCCAAAACTGCCTGTCGCGGGAGTTGAAAGTGGCAGATTATGCTTGTCATGTCATGCATATGCATTCATGGGAGGATCCAGGGGAAGTGGGAGTTTAGCGTGAAAAGATGGGAGGGAAGAGTAAAGAGCCTAGTTATGTATTCCGCAGTATGTACAAAGACTGCTCCTGAAAGCATCGTCTATTCTGGCGCCTAAATACTTCCGCCCTTGTAAAAGCAGGTGTTAATCCACATTGCAGTTCAATGCGTCAATAAGAGAGAACCTTTCAAAGACAACAGAATCGCTATTTAGAACACCAGTTTTTGTGGTGAAAGTATTTGTACTACCAAAAGCAACCTTAACTTTCGTTGGCCTTTAGCGATGTCTTACTTTCACTTTCACATCATTCACTTAAACTTTCCTACTTGCTAGATTTGACCAATCTTCCATAGCCTACGTGCACAAGTAGTTTTGAGTAGAACTACTGATCTTCATTATCTCCCTGCTTGTTGACATCTTATCATGTATGGTATTATTTCATGATCGCTAAACGTTTGATTCTTTTTAATCAGAATGAAGTTAACTGATGATTTTAATAATCATCAGTTAATCCATTCAACTGGCGCTTTGTAGGCTGCCATTCAGTTGTGGGCGTTAAGAAATTGCGTTTATGGGCGGAGAAAGGGCAGAGAAAGGCGCAGTTTACACTAAGGATTGAACGATTGATAAATACGACGGAAACTTGGGTCTGACAGCCGCTTACGAATCGGTGTGTCCATGGCGCTGATAACTTCACGCTTAAAAAATGTACGTACATCTGGCCCTGTGTATTTTAGGATAAGGATTGTGTGCTTGCATGCGTGCGTGCGTGTGTGTGTCTGGCGTGCGTGCGTGCGTGTGTGCGTGTGTGTTCAGTACATATATGCTCTCTTTCTTTATCTTTTCCTCCATGACTAAAATGGAAATCGAGCCAAATGCAACAGTTGCATCATACTGTACACACACGCACACACACACACACACACACACACACACACACACACACACACACACACACACACACACACACACACACACACACACCGTGTCAGTGGGATTACAGACAGCACATACATTACGGCGGCCCCGTCCTGAGAGATGTAGCGCGGCGTGCATGGCTCAGGCATTAGTCATTCAGCATGTGAGTTATGCGGGCCACCAAGTCTTACTGCAGCCCCACAAGCGCCTCCTAAATCTGCTCCTGGACGCCTGGGCAGCTGTTTACAGGGGCCTTTACACAGCCATCAGACACACAGAGCCGGTGCTAAATCTATAGGAGAATTATACACACACATGTATGAACGTTCTCTGATATCTATATCATGCTGTCACATTTTGACAGGAAAGCTACGTAGACATACGTGACACTGAACAGGCATGGTACGGACACACACACACACACACACACACACAAAGACATACACTGTGAGAAAGGTCATAAAGTAAAGTGGAGGGTGTGGGAGCTCAATTAGCCTCTTGCTGAAAAGTTATTGGCTGGTCGTAAAGCATTGTGTTTACTTTAAAACCCTGCCTCCCACAGTGATATTTGTGTGTGTGAGGCAGCGGGAGAGATGTGTGTGTGTGTGTGTGTGTGTGTGTGTGTGTGTGTGTGTGTGTAGAAAGAGAGAGAGAGAGAGAGTTTATATGCTCACCAGACTTGTGCATTTGAGTGTGTGTGTGTGTGTGTTAGAGAGAGAGAGTATATGCTCACCAGACTTGTGCATTTGAGTGTGTGTGTGTGTGTGTGTGTGTGTGTGTGTCTATGTATTTTTTGTGTCTGTGCATTTGTGCATTCACATGATTTGAGAGCTCCTCAGACACACTGAGAGACAGAGTGCCTTGGAGAGACACGGGAGCCAATTTAGCTTTGCTGCAGTGGAGTCTTTCACAGGCCTCCAATTAGGGACACACACACACTCACACTCATCAACAGAAATCCATACAAGCGCCTCATCCATCTTAGAAACCTGAAGCTGTTTCTCTCTCAATAAGGACATCCAAACAGTGCTATTCTCTTGTTTGTACAGGCACACAATTGAATATGGGAACAGTATTTACTGTTTACATTAAACCTGATGATATTCATCAGCTGAACATGCTACATATTTACATACAGCATATTCAACTCATAGCTCTTGACTGCCTCATGTGTTTATTCCCAACTAACTGCTGAAATGCTTCCTGGATGCAAAATGTGGTCAGTTGTTGTCAATAAATGCAACACTGGATTAAATAAGTTATCTTGGTAATGGCTTAACAATATCACACATTAAATGTTTTGTCTGTTTCACTGTAATGAAAACAAAAGAGACCGACGGTCTCCCTGACGGTCCAGTTGTGTAGTCCAGGTTTCTGGCTGTTTGGTAGCGGGGACATATTAATGGTGTTTCCATTCAGTGTACTGGGCAGAGCAGGACTAGGAGAAGCAAACAGCAGTCTCTCTGAAGGCCATATGAGGAGAGGAATAATTCTTCTCTCCCTCTCTCCCTCCCTCTCTCTTTTTTGTCTTTCTCTCTCTCTCCCTCTCTCTCTCTCCCTTCTCTCTCTCTATGTCTCCACCGCTTACTCTCTCTGGTTATTACTCAGCCTGTCATACACAGACGGTAACACATGGAAACAAACACGCCGCACGCGACGCGACGCGACGCGACATGCCTTAGACGCCTGCGACACACACACACACACATTCACGATTCCTGTCTTGCTGCATCTCTCCCCATCTCTCTCTGTCTATGTATTTCTCCAAGGAATTCCTTACTTAAATTGAAGACAGCTCATTGATTGAACCCATAGCTGCTGATTTGTTGATGGAATTAAAAGGCATAAAGTGTGTGTGTGTGTGTTTGCGTGCGTGATAGCTTGTGTGCGTGCGTCTCTGCACATGCATTAGTGTGCCTATGTATTTTATGAATATGTATGTGTTTTTCTATGTGTGTGTGTGTCAAAGTCTGCAGTGGATACACTCAGGAATGTTTTCTTTTCAAACAGAGGGAGGGGGAAAGGTTGTTCTATTCCCTAACTCCCTGACTCCCCCTCGAGACGCAAGTAAGAGTGGCCTGCAAATTCCTCCTAATGTCTCTTATGTCTATGCACACACACACACACACATATGTTGTACACGGAACATTAAACATGCACAGTCATGCCATGGACAGGTTATTACACACACACACACACACACACCCACACACACACACACTGACATATTTACAGTTACAGTGCATATGCAAGATCTGCCATAAGAAATAGTGATTGTGTGTGTGTGTGTGTGTGTGTGTGTGTGTGTGTGTGTGTTTTGTGAGGGAGACAATGGGACACTGTATGACAGTCAGAGAAAAAGAGAAGGGGGCAGGGGTCAGAGAGCCTCTGTTGTCCAGGTGTGGACAGTGTGTTGCTGAAATACAGTATACTCCCTCTCTCTCTCTCTCTCTCTCTCTCTCTCTCTCTCTCTCTCTCTCTGTAGTACTGGGGTCAGATCTCTAAGGTCACTTCCTGTGGTGGCGAGGGGTCGGTCACTCAGGCAGGCGTTGCCATGGCGACCCTTAAGTGAAAGCACATGTCTTCACACGGGTCCTTGGCAGAGGAGTGGCGTTCCCTGGGAAAACGTCTCGAACGCCCGGCTGCCCACGGGGTCACAAGGGGTAGAGGGGTGGCTGAATGATCATGTGATGTTTGCATGAGAGACCATGATGTTCCCCCGTGAGTGTGTGTGTGTGAGTGCATGTGAGTGTGTGTGTAAGTGTGTGTGTGTGTCTGTCTGTGTGTGTGTGTGTGTGTGTGTGTGTGTGTGTGTGTGTGTGTGTGTGTGTGTGTGTGTGTGAGTGTGTGTGTCTGTGTGTGTGTGTGTGTGTGTGTGTGTGTGTGTGTGTGTGTGTGTGTGTGTGTGTGTGTGTGTGTGTGTGTGTGTGTGTGTGTGTGTGTGTGTGTGTGTGTGTGTGTGTGTGTGTGTTTGTGTGTGTGTTTTAAATGTCTGTGGAGAGGTATGTTGGAAATGTTGCAGTATTATGCAGTGTTATTGATTTCTTGCATCTCTCTTTCAAATTCAAGTGCTTTATCTCTCCCTCTCTCTCAATATGAATTGAATGGGCTTCAATGGACTTCGAAACAGTTCATGAGATAAAAGCTAGCATCCAGGAAGCTAGTATTCACTCATACTCTGTAACAAGGCATGTGACTTCCTGAAATGTATGGCCTAGGAGCTGCAGAAAAGAACGGGGAGTAATGAAAGGGTTGTTTTGGTGTTTTGATATGAAAGGTGATGTTAGCCTATAGGGCAGTAGTCAATCGTGTACCTGGGAATCACCTTGTCACTTCCTATGCTAAGAGAAGAACTCAGTCTTTGAGAACTCAGTCTTTGAGAACTCAGATTCTTGTCTTATTTACAGGATTCAGTTTTCTTCCTCCCGATTTTGTCAAAAGAATGCTCAGTGTATTCTCTCTAGACAGACAATTTTGCTTTCCTCTCTCTCTCTCTGTCTCTCTCTCTCTCTCCCTCTCTCTCTCCGTCTCTCTCTCACTCTCCCTCTCTGTCTCTCTCTCTCTGCCTGTCTCATCTGTCTGATTTTTCTCCTCTGTCTTTCTCTCTCCCATTCTCTCTCCCTCTCTCTTTTTCTCTCCCTGTCTCCCACTCTTTTGTCTCCCTTTCTCTTTGTCTTCTCTCCTCCTCCCTCTCTCTTTCCCTCCTTCTGCATGCTCCTCCACTCCTGTTTTACCAGCCTAATTAGCCCTCCCTGAGATACATGTATACTGTTGCATGCTAATGCCGCTAATTCTTCCCGCACATCCGAATGCAAGACGCATGCTGCTATTGCTAGCACTTCCCATGCATTTGAATGCAAGGCTCATGTTACATAATCAGTAGCATGCTAATTGGAGCCTGAGGTTTCCCAATGATACACAATGTCAATATTGGGATATTGTCTGCTTGTTAGCATTTCGTTAGTGTCATTCCATTTTATGGGAGTAGGAAAATGAGTGTGAATATTGGCCAAGGTTAGGTTACAGTGTAAATGTTATTGGGATTTTTGTCTGGAATCTAAGACTGTCACAGCAAACAGTCTGAAATGTCTTCTAGCGGTGTGTTTTCCCTTTGACAGTATCTCTGTGTGAAATTGAACTTTAATATGACCGTCAGATGCAAAGCCCGATACTAGCCATTTCATTAGTCCAGTAATAGTATTTGCTTATCTAAGCTACTAATTTGATCATATCCACTATGATTCTGATCAGTAGCTAATAACAGAGTTTTTCTATTATAATTGTTTAGTGACCCTTGTGTTCAGTGTGCATGGTACAGTGTTTAGAGTGCTGTAGTTTCTATTGGGGTGTGTGAGTGTGAGTGTGTATGGCACAGTGTTTAGAGTGCTGTAGTTTTATAGGTGTGTGTGAGTGTGTACAGTGTTTAGAGTGCTGTAGTTTCTATAGGGGTGTGTGAGTGTGCCAGTGGGTTACCTACAAAGTCTCAGCTCTGTTAGAATGATGTGAGAAAATGCCTTGGGATTTCATCAGCCAATGAAGCCCAAGGCCGCTACCTGTTGTGGTGTGATTACTCCTGTTTATGTGTGTGTGTGTGTGTGTGTGTGTGTGTGTGTGTGTTTGGGTGAAATGTGCATGGCCCTTTTCTCCTCTAGACTGACAGATGAACGTGCTGCTGGATTTCACTGGCCAGTGAAGCCCAAGGCTACTGTTGCCGTAGTGTGATTTCTCTCTCTCTCTCTCTCTCTCTCTCTCTCTCTCTCTCTCTCTCTCTCTCTCTCTCTCTCTCTCTCTCTCTCTCTCTCTCTGGTGTGTGGTGTGTGTGTTTTTTTGTGTGTGTTTTGTAAGGCCTGTGTCAACAGATTGCTGCTGTGGTCTCTCTCTCCCTCTCTCTCTCTCTCTCTCTCTCTCTTTCTCTCTCTCTCTCTCTCTCTCTCTCTCTTTCTCTCTCTCTCTCTCTCTCTCTCTCTCTCTCTCTCTCTCTTTCTCCCTTCATTCCCTCTCCCCCACTCTCTACCTGCTCATCTCACTCTTTCTCTCACCCTCTATATTTCTTGCTCACTCTCTGGATTTCTCTCGCCTCTGCACTCCACCTCCTCTCCTCTCCTCCATCCCTCCTTCCCACTCTCTCTCCCTCCCTCCCCTCCCTCTCTCCCTCCTTCTCTTCCTCTCTGTCTGTGACTGTACGGATTGGGAGATTAAATGGAATAGAAGGGGCCTCTGCTGTCTATCAGGGCTACTGCAGAGGGCTGCTTCTCATCCTCTCCAGCAGGGAATAGAAAACAACCTCTGGAGAGGACAGACAGAATGTCTGTGTGTGTGTGTGTGTGTGTGTGTGTGTGTGTGTGTGTGTGTGTGTGTGTGCGTGTGTGTGTGCATGTGTGCATGTGTGTGCATGTGTGTGCGTGTGTATGTGTGTGTGTATGTGTGTGTGTGTGTGTGTGTGTGGGTGGGTGGGTGTGTTTGTGTTTGATTGTGTATGTGTGTGCAAGTGCTGTACATGTGAATATGGCTGGCATTAGTAATGCTGAAAATGTCAACCTTCTGTGTTATTGTCTTCACTAATAACAACTCCACTTAAAAGCAATACTATTGTACACACACACACACACACACACACACACACACACACACACACACACACACACACACACACACACACACACACACATGCGATCCATCTTAAGTGCCAGCTCTGCTAACACATTGAGCTGCAGCATCTTGGGGAACTCCCTCCTCCCACGGCTCTCTCTCTCTCTCATCTTTCATCCCTCTCTCCCTCCCTCCTTCTTTCTCTCTCTATCCCCCTCTCTTTCTCTCTCATATCTTCCTCACAGTATGACTCATACCACCACTCCTCTACCCTCTTCTCTCCTCTTGCTCACTCTCCATCTCTCTCTCTCCATCTCTCTCTCTCTCTCTCAAATTAACATGTACTTCATATTCAGGGCTTTTCTCAGGGAGTCACCGAAGCCATACGCACATAGAGTTTAAGCATGTCAAGCTATGTGTGTGTGTGTGTGTGTGTGTGTGTGTGTGTGTGTGTGAGAGAGAGAGAGAGTGAGTAATAATAACGCATTGCATAATGAGAAAGACAAATCATAATTATAATGAAAACGATCATTCAGCAGTCTCTGTCCATGGTCTAAAATATAAATATTTCTCTCATTTTCCTTTTTCCATCTCAATTACCATCACCCATCTTCTCTAGCTATCATATCAATCAACGTGATAATTAAAGTTTAAGGTAATTGTTTAATTAAGGTTTGTTATTTGCACAGTTGGATATTTGGCTGGGTAATGAATGTCAAGAATAGGCAGACCTCCTCGGTTGAGCTCTCTTGCTGTAATCAGGATGGTAACTGGTTTCACTCTGAGCCTGTTTATGGCTATATATCAGGGCAGTAAAAAGCACTGAGTAGAGAGGTCTGGCATGCCTGAGGAGAAGAGTTTTAAACACCAGGAGGCAGAAGAGACCCTGTCTTTGGCTTCACATGGTGTGTGTGTGTGTGTGTGTGTGTGTGTGTGTGTGTGTGTGTGTGTGTGTGTGTGTGTGTGTGTGTGTGTGTG
This sequence comes from Alosa alosa, assembly GCF_017589495.1. Classification (NCBI taxonomy): domain Eukaryota; kingdom Metazoa; phylum Chordata; class Actinopteri; order Clupeiformes; family Clupeidae; genus Alosa; species Alosa alosa. Next base: position 15,144,865 of record NC_063205.1, read on the forward strand.
TGTGTGTGCGTGTGTGTGTGTATGTGTACATTCAACACACAATGCATGCTGTTGTAGCTATCAGAGATGTGTTGTGTCACACCATGTGGCATTCAATGCACACCTGTGTGGTCCATCTAGTTTTACTAGGCATTTGTGTGTGTGTGTATGTTTGTGCTTGTGCATGTTGGGTGGTGTTTTCATGTCATTGTGTCTGTTTAATGCAGATTGTTTAATATTTATTGAGTTTGTGTGTTTACATGCTGTTGAATATGTGTGTGTGTGTGTGTGTGTGTGTTGACTTGTGTATGTGGGTGAGAGTGAGCTCTGTGACTGGAATGCAGCGGGCGTTTGTTGAAGTCGTATTCTTCTGAGGGATGTTTCACTTCCTGGATACACAATGGCTCCCTTGGGACAGAAACACAGCGTGCAACTCTCTTGAACACACACACACACACACACAAAACACACACACACACACACACACACACACACACACACACACACAATGCAAATGTAATATGCTGTTATATTCTGTGAAACACACTGGCATAATAGTTTCTCTCTCCCAAACTACAGTCAGAATATGGCTAAGCGAGTGCTAATTTTCATTGTTAATGTCTACGGCCGTGTGGGATGCAAATGAAGCATGATTAATGCATGCTGTGGGCACTTCAACCCTCTTTCTCCCTCTTTCTCTCTTTACCCATGTCAGACAAGCAGCCTCTCTGTAGAATCTCTCATCCTCTCATCTTAGAATCCAACTCCTTTCTCTCTCTCTGTGTGTCTCTCTCTCTCTCTGGAATTTGTTTTCATCGACCCCCTCATCTCTTTTATTCTCTCTGTCTCTCACACACACACACTCACACACAGACACAGATACAGACACACACACACACACACACACACACACACACACACACACACACACACACACACACACACACACACACTTTCTACCCCTCTCTTCCTCCATTTATCTCAACATGTACAGCAGATGAACACCCTCTTGTCATTTGCACCCTCTCCCCTGTGGAAGTCTTCTGAAGGCAGCCCATTTTCCTTAGAGGAGTGCAGAGGTAATGTTTTAGGCAGATGAGCTATGCAGTGGGTGGGTGTGTGGAGGAATAATATCAATGCTTGAGTCAGGAAAACAACATTACAAGTGAAAATTAATCACACAAAAATGGCAAAATGTGCAATTTCTCAACCTTCTTTTAAAAAAGCTTTTTTATAGTGACAAAGCAATGGGCATATGAAAATTAGGCCTACACTATGTAAAACTATATAAAACTACACAAGATAGAAGATAGCAGCATCCTCTCTCTCTCTCAATTCAAATTTAAATTCAGAATTCTTTGTTGGCATGTCTAATAGCCACTTGTATTGCCAAAGCAGTTATTAATTGAGGAAAATAAATCCGAACATATACTGAACATACACATCAACAGACACAAGCCTCTCTCTCTCTGTCTCTCTGTCTCTCTCTCTCTCTCTCTCTCTCTCTCTCTCTCTCTCTCCTTTCGTTTTGCTTTCTTTTGGAACAATAAAGTGTTTAAATTACAATAAGTTACAATAATGTGTTTAAACCTCTCTTTTTCTCTCTTTTCAGAGAGAGTTAATAAGTGTTAAGTGTTAATGTAATAAGTGTTAATGTAATAAGTATTAATGTTTTTAAACCTCTCTTTTTCTCTCTTTTCAGAGAGTGTGTTAATGTTAATGTAATAAGTATTAATGTTTTTAAACCTCTCTTTTTCTCTCTCCTTTTTCCAGAACCATGAGAAAGAGACAGCGCTGCACTGCGCAGCGCAGTACGGCCACTCGGACGTGGTCGGCGTCCTGCTCCGTGAGCTGACCGACCCCAGCATGCGTAACCGGCGCGGCGAGACGCCCCTGGACCTGGCGGCGCTGTACGGCCGGCTGCCGGTGGTCTGCATGCTGGTCAACGCCCACCCGGCACTCATGCACAGCAGCAGCCACACGCACCAGCACACGCCGCTGCACCTGGCCGCCCGCAACGGACACCACGCCGTGGCCAGCGTCCTCATCGAGACCGGCATGGACGTCAACGTGCAGGTGAGACCAGGCGAAGGAGTGTGTGTGTGTGTTTGTGTGTGTGTGTGTGTGTGTGTGTGTGTGTGTGTGTGTGTGTGTGGATGTAGGTGTAGGTGTAGGTGTGTAGATGTGCGTGCGTTATAGTCAACCAGACGTCAACGTGCAGGTGAGACTGGAGAATGGTGTGTGTGTGTGTGTGTGTGTGTGTGTGTGTGTGGGTGGGTGTGTGTGTGCATTTGTGTGTTTGTGTGCGCATCACAGTCCGTGTCTTCTTAGAGACCAGCATAGATGTCAATGTGCAAGTGAGATCAGAGCAAGTGTGGTATGGTGTGTGTGTTCTATTGTCAGCGTCCTCACTGATTTCAACATGGAAGGACAGAAGGACATTGTGTGTGTGTGTGTGTTGGAGTGTGGTGAGCAGAGTCAAGATTGAGTTTCTGAGAGGGGTAAGGGGTGGGACAGGGAGGACCGAGGTAGCTTACAGTTGTTATAAGGGAATTAGAGATATTTTTGTATCTGTGTTAGTGTTTGTGTGTGCGTGCGTGTGTGCGTGCATGTGTGTGTGCGGTTGTGTGTTTGTGTGGTTTACTTCACCGCTGTCAGCAGGTGGATTGACCTGTAGACCTTTTTATTTAATGCCGTCTTGGTGGTCTCTGTGTGGGATTGCTTTAGGCTCACTCCTCGGCTCTCCCTCCGTGTGTGTGTGTGTGTGTGTGTGGGTGTGGGTGTGGGTGTGGGTGTGTGGGTGTATATTACTGCTCACTGCACGCCATACATTTTTAAAGGCTTTTGTGCAACTGAGGACAAACCCTACAACCACATACAGCCACTAGAGTGTAACATTCTAACAAAACACTCATCTATACTGCTCACACACTCTCTCTCTCTCTCCCCCCACACACTCTCTCTCCCCCCCCACACACTCTCTCTCTCCTCTCCCCACACACTCTCTCTCTCTCTCCCCCCCACACACTCTCTCTCTCCTCTCCCCACACACTCTCTCTCTCTCTCCTCTCCCCACACACTCTCTGTCTCTCTCTCAAGCACACACAAGAATACCCTTGCTTCCAATTAGTGGTTAAGTGCGTGATGTGAACATGGAATGCACACGTGTCTGTGTGTGTGTGTGTGTGTGTGTGTGTGTGTGTGTGTGTGTGTGTGTGTGTGTGTTTCTGCATTTGCTTATGTATATGGAAACTTACAGTGGATGGGCACAGATACTGTATATCCTGTAAGAACAGAGCGAGAGACAGAGAGGGAGAGAGAGATAGAGAGAGAGAGACAAGTGGAGAGAGGGAAAGAGAGATGAATGGTGCTGTGGCTCTAAGA
>NC_063205.1:15153227-15168227 GCF_017589495.1 Alosa alosa
ATATGGTGGTTCTAGCGGCACTAGCGTTAGCGAGATGGGCAGGATGTTTTCACACACAGCTGGCGTGGCCCTGGGCTGGGGTGATCTTTGACCCCAGGCTTCCCGCCACCCCCCTGCACGTCGCTCACTGGGCGAACTCAGCACAGGAACTCACATGGACATCCGGCTGGGTGGCTGTGTTTAGATTTTTTTTAGATGTAATTAAAAAAAGAAAATGTTTTTTGGGTGACTGCCAAGCCTTCGGATATGGATGTGTCAGTGTGCGTGCGTGTGTGTGTGTGTGTGTGTGTGTGTACGTGTGTGTTTGTGTGTGTTTGTTTGTGTGTGTGTGTGTGTGTGTGTGTGTGTTTGTGTTTGAGAGACAGTGAGCGAACGAGCAAGCAAGAGAGAGAGAGACAAAGAGAGAGCCAGCTGTCTACTTGTAAAGGTCAGATCTTGATGTGATATTGTAGAGATATTGCAATGGGGTCGCCATCGAGCATCGCTCTCTCCATAAACCTGCCCCAAGGCTCCCTCTAAAGCGGTCAGTCCCGCTAAAGACCAACACATCACTACCCTGGCAATGAGACTCCTGCATGGGAGCAGGACCTTTAGCTGTGGGAGTACAGGAAGGGAGATGAACTAAGCTTATCTTGTCTTAGTGAAACAAGATGCTTTATCATAGTTCATGCTTTTCTGTGCCAAGTACAACATTTCCTGATAGTGGTTATCTTCAGTCAGATGCAAGCGGTTTACACGAAAAGAAAAAAAAGATATTGTAGATGCAAAGATATATCAATAATAGTCATCATTAGGGAAAGGTGCAGTGCCTGATTCTGGCAAAGTTGACTTTTAAGCCAATCAAATACACTCTGACCTTCCATGCTGCCATAGCAACATTGTTGATTGGCTAAAGTAGTGTGAGGCTCTAATTAAGTGGGTTTCTCATGTACAGATGCAGGACTATGAGATGTATTTGAACGTATGCTCTGGACTTACAGTTAGAGGAACATGTGGAGAATTTAGGTGATTTGTGTGTGAGTGTCATGGAACATAATCAAAGACTTCTCCTTTAATGAAGCAGGAATCTGTCCTATGTTTCTTTATCTCTATGTGTGTGTGTGTTTGTGTCTTCACTGTGTGTATTCACTGACCTCTTGTTACATCGGACATCGGACATCGGCAGGCCATTTAGCAGCGGGGCTCTGTGATTGGCTGGGAGGGCTGGAGAGAGCTCAGACAGTGATGCCCCTCACTGCAGTCAGCTAGCTCATGGCTGTCTAACACACACACACACACAAACCCTCTCTCTCTTTTTCTCACATACTCTCTCTCTCACACACACACACACACACACACACACACACACACACACACACACACACACACACACACACACACACACACACACACACACACTGTAGCTTCACTCCATCATAACATAAAAGATTCTAAGATTCATTCAGACTAACGAGGAATACAGATTTGGACACATAGCTGCTCCTGCTGCTTAAGTATATCAGGAGGCCATATTCTCACATCCTTCATTATCGTCCAAAGGAAGGCCAGCAGAAGGAATATCGTCTTCACTTTTTTTGTGTTGCACTGTGCCCCCCACCTCATGCCTGCACGGGCGAATGGAAACACATGCAAATGCAAAGATTAAACAAATAATGCTGTAAACAAGCATGGATTTGTATACAGTATGTGTGTAATGCTTTAGTTCACTAAGCCAGACTGTAAACAGCAGGACGGCAACCTCCCGTGCTCTATTTATAGTGTGTGTTCAGTTCAGCTGCGGGCTGAGAGAGAGTGTGTGTGTGTGTGTGTGTGTGTGTGTGTGTGTGTGTGTGTGTGTCTGTGTGTGTGTGTGTGTGTGTGTGTAGATGTGTAGGTGTGTATGAGTTAATTTGTAACAAGGTATTTTGTGTGGTTGTGCAGAAGTGTGTGTGTATGTGTGAGTGTGTTGTGTGTTGTGCATAAATGTAGCATTCATGTCTTTTATGAGAGTCTTCTCATGAGGTTGTATAAGGTGTGTTTATGTGTGTATGTGTGTGTGTGTGTGTGTGGGGGTAGTATTTGTGGTATGAGTGTGTGTGTTCATGCACATGTCTTTCTATGTGTGTGTCATGTGTGTATTGTTTCGTTTCTCAGGGATTGATCTGAACATCAGAGATTGCCAGGGGAGGACAGCGCTGGACATCCTCCGAGAGCATCCGACACAGAAATCACACCAGATCGCAGGCCTTATTCAAGGTAACACACATACACACGCAAACACACGCAAACACATGCACACACGCACACACACACACACATACCTTGCACAACTTTGTAGCACCTTGTGTAGAAAAACTTTTTTTAATTTTTTTTTTATTTAAAGTATATTTTTTGTTTTTTTTTAATGCCTTTAATCAGATAGGATAGTGGAGATTGACAGGAAGTGAGTGGGAAAGAGAGTCGGGGTGGGATCCGGAAAGGACCACGGGGTGGGAATCGAACCCGGGTCGCCGGCGTGCAGGTGCCCCAGCCAGTTGTGCCACTGCTGGGGCCAGAAAAACGTTTTTTTAATCCATTTCTCTCTGTCTTACACACACACACACACACACACACACACACACACACACACACACACACACACACACACACACACACACACACACAAATGCACACAAACTCCTTTTATATACCTCTCTTCCTCTCTTATTATCGCAGCATATTGTAAAACACTTCACGGCCCCTTTTGCTCTTAAGTACCCTCTTCAGTAGCTGAGAAATGCATTCCCAACACTACTCTCACTCACACACACACACACACACACACACACACACACACACACACACCACACACACACACACACCCCACCATGGGGTTTTGCCTGTTGTCCCCAGTCCACCCTGTTGTTTAGAGAGTTCTTTAGAAGACGGATGTGTGCTGATTGATAAAAATAAAAAAAAACTCTTCAGGAAGTTTATCTGAGATTAAAGAACAATGGGATCTCTCTCTCTCTCTCTCTCTTTTCTCTCTCTCTCTGTCTGCTTGTGTTCAGTACTTTTGTGCGTCTGTATTTTTTGTATCTTTTTCATGTGTGTGTGTGTGTGTGTGTGTCCTCCATCCCTCTATTACAAGAGTCCTCTCTTTCTCTCTCTCGCTGCTCCATAGAAAGTCAACATCACTTCAGTCTGTGTGTCCACCGCTGTCAGATTACAGTACTGGCCCCTGGCCTGCTACCCAGTACCCAGCTGAGTTTGCTTTGGACTGAGTCTACCTCCACACTGGGCTGCCAGAGCTGGGCCAGAGCTCAGCCACACCTGAGCCAGACCTGGCCCAAAGATCCACTCGGTCCACTCCTGAGTTGTGTAGCAAGCAGGACCAGCTGTCTCTTCCCCCCCCCCAGTACAAGTGCATTCACACAGTCTTGTGGCCATGGGAGACCATGGAATGTTAATGGAATTCAGCCACTTGTAGCGGTTACAGACAAAATAACAGTTGTCAGTGTGAAATGTGGCACAACAAAGTTAAACTAAATGAAACATTCTCAGGTGGTCAGCGATGGGCGATAGGGGAATCCCTCTTTGCTATACGCCGTCTGAATGAGGCTCAGGTGTGAGTGAATGCAGGCATGGTTGTATATGACCAGTCTGGTTTCTGGACGCTGGTCAGGCTATCAGCCCCCTCTTTAGCCAGAGGGTCTGGGGGTCAACTAGAGACCAGAGCGTCCAATCTGACCAGAGAGTCCAGTCTCTGGTTGGCCCATCAGTCCCACCCTCTACTGGCTGCCAGTGCTGGTGTGTCTGGGTAGGAATGACGCATCACACATACAGTACACACACAGAGACACACAGACAGCAGTCTGGGGTTTGTCAGCCAACAGTTTGGCTCTGTATAGAGAAACTATGCAGGATGCACCAGCCACCCAACCACCACACACACACGCACACGCACACACACACACACACACACACACACACACACACACACACACACACACACACACACACACCACACATCTGTGATAGCTACAAAATCACAGGTTTGTGGAAAGTGTTCATGATCTACAGCTTACAGGCAAGCCAGGGCCTGAGCTGTGTTGAGAAATGTCTTTCTATGACTGTCCAGTTTTTTTTTTTTTTTTAGTCATGACACAATCGCTTAGACAATGCCAAGGTCAACATGGAGTCGGTCAAATTAGCCGCTGAATTACTCTTGACAGCTCCACGCTCGCTGTCACTGTCATCGTCGTTGAGTCTGGCTCGATTGTTACCCCGGGCAAACACAAAGTGATGCCCCCCTCCCTCCTTCCTTCCTCCCTTCCATCCCTTCCTTCCATCCTTCCCTTCCTCCATCCATCCATCCCTCCATCCCTCCATCCCTCCATCCCTATAAGATGGTCCTCTGGTATTGAGGGGTAGAGAGCCCCTCCAGTTATAAATCAATGGCCACTGCCCACAGACTGTTGGTTGCCTTAGGCAACTGCCTTTGTTATCTGCTCTATTCTGTCATCTTGAAAGGCGCATTATAACATAAAATGCATTATTGTTCCTCGAATGACTGCTGTTTCTCATACAGTGTAAAGTAGGCCTACTGACAAGTAAGAGATTCCTCTCTGTGTGTCATCTGTGTTGTGCAGGGATGTAGTGGAGGCTAAACGCAAGTAAACACAGTTTATTCACCTCTGAAATGTCAGAAATAGAGTTTACCCACCTCTTGTTAGAGTTTATCCACCTTTCAAAAGAGTTTATTCACTTTTAACATTCAAAAATCACATTGTATTATCCAATATTATCCTATATCATATAGATGCATTTTTCAAAAATCCGATACCGCATGGCGCAGTCCACCTCACCGAGATTGCAGAATTCATGGTTTACCCACCTCTTATTTTACCACTACATCCCTGGTGTTGTGAGACAGTTATGGTCCCACACCGGACGCTGCTACAGGAGGCAGGTGTGGTAGCAAGGATGATGAACCCATGGGTCCTAGTGTCTGTCACTAACGGCTCTCTAAAGGGGTCACTAAAGTGAGGTTTACTCTATTCACTGCACAAGTGCTGTACCTGCTGGCAGTCACTCCGTGTGTCTGTGTGTGGGTGTGTGAGCCACTCTGTTGAAGATTCTTGTTGAAATATACATACATACACACACACACACACACACACACACACACACACACACACACACACACACACACACACACACACACACACACACACACACTCTCTCTCTCTCTCTCTCTCTGCTGCCTGAAACACACATGAGTTGGAGGTGGAGGGTTTGTGTCTGTCAGTCTTACAATAAGAAAAGCTACACAAGTCTCCAAGTCTCCAGAACGCCTCCACCTAAGTGACCGGCAGTCCATCAGAGGTTGAGGGGCCGTTTACACGACGCCGGTTTTTGTGAAACCGGTGAGGTTTTGTTAACGGTTACTCCTTGCGTGTACACGACGCCGGCAGTTTAGGAGACTGAAACCGATAGTTTTTGAAACCGGCTTCCGAAGTGGGAATTTTTGAAACCGCCGGCTAACTTTCGCCGCGCAGACGCCTGTAGGTGCAAAGCCGGCAATTTTATGACGACATAGGCCCACCTCTCAACTCAGCCACGGCACTCAACCTGACACGCTGCTTGTCAAAACAAACCAAACCATTTATTTATCATATTAAAATATTTTTTCTTTCCCCTGTCATTATTTATATGCACAATGTAGCCTATTAGCCTTTTGTGGCACACGTTAGCTTAACTTAGTTTAACATTAGCTTACTGCATGTTAGTGTTTTCTAATGCAATGCGTAGGCTAGGCATTTGAAATTTCACATAGCAGTCACATACCTTGAAAATGAACTTTATTAGTTTAACAGTTGAATTGAAAACCGAATTGTCTGTAGTCTCCTTATTTCATGCGACTGCTTAAAGGAGAATTCCGGTGTGATTTTGACCTAAAGTGTGATGAAACATTATATTACATTACATTACATTTGGCTGACGCTTTTTTAGCCAAAGCGACTAACAACATGGTAAACAGTTTAAGTTTTAGAGCAATTCTCAACAATTTTAGGACAATTTAAAAACATTAGAGTACAGTAAGAATAAGTGCATCAGTGAGTGCTGTTTTTAACAGTTACTTGTCAGTTTAAGACAGCTGGTGAGTGCTAGGATCAGTAAGACTTGTTGTAAGTGTTGCTATGAGAGGAGATGTTCTCTAAAGAGCTGGGTCTTCAGGAGTTTTTTGAAAATGGAGAAGGATGTCCCTGCCCTTGTAGGAACTGGCAGTGTGTTCCACCAACGAGGAACAACAGATGAGAAAAGTTTGGATTGGCTTGAGCGTACCGGTGGTAGAGCTAGACGTCGCTCGAACGAACAGCGGTCTGGAGGTAGCGTATGTCTGTATGAGGGCATTCAAGTAGGTGGGAGCAGAACCGGAGACTACTTTGTAGGCAAGCGTTAGAGCCTTGAATTTGATGCGGGCCGCCATAGGTAGCCAGTGTAGCTGGATGAGCAGCGGGGTAACATGTGCCCTTTTGGGTTGGTTGTAGACCAGGCGCGCCACCGCGTTCTGGATCATCTGAAGTGGTTTCACTGCGCAGGCTGGGAGACCTGTCAGGAGGGCATTGCAGTAGTCGAGTCGTGAGATGACTATTGCCTGAACCAGAAGTTGGGTAGCATCTTGAGTCAAGTAAGTCCTGATTTCCGTATGTTGTAGAGTGCGAAATGGCATGACCGGGCGACTGAGGCAACATGATCTGAGAAGTTTAGTTGGTTGTCGAGAACAACTCCTAGATTTCTTGCAGTCCTGGTAGGTGAAACAGACAGGGAGTCAAATTTGATGTTGATGTTGTGGTGTATGGTAGGTTTAGCTGGGAGGACCAGCAGTTCAGTCTTTGAGAGGTTCAGCTGGAGGTGGTGTGCCTTCATCCATGTAGCTATGTCTGAGAGGCAATCCGAGATCCGCGGCTGAAATCAAGGGGTCATCAGGTAGAAAGGACAGATAGAGCTGTGTGTCGTCTGCATAGCAGTGGTATGAGAAGCCATCTTGAACGGATAATCTGTCCCAAGGAGGTGGTGTAGATAGCAAAGAGAAGGGGCCCAGCACACTGAGCCCTGGGGACCCCTGTGGTGAGATGGTGAGGTGCAGATAGCTGACCAAGCCATGATATGTTAAACGAAAGTCCTGTGAGGTAGGATTCAAACCAGGAGAGAGCAGAACCGGAGATTCCCATGTTAGCGAGTATAGAGAGAAGGATGCGGTGATTAACCGTGTCAAAGGCAGCCGATAAGTCAAGCAGAATGAGTACTGATGACCGAGCGGTCGCCCTGGCTTCTTTTAAGGCTTCTGTTACAGACAGCAGAGCCGTTTCGGTAGAGTGGCCGCTTTTGAACCCAGACTGATTTGGATCCAGAAGGTTGTTCTGTGAAAGGAAGTCAGAGACCTGTTTGGAGACTGCTTTCGTTCAATGCCTTTGGATAGGAAAGGCAGGAGGAGACAGGGCGTAGTTCTTCGACTTGAGCAGGGTTGAGAGAAGCTTTCTTAAGTAACGGTGTTACCCGGCCATTTTGAACGCTGTTGGAAATGTGCGGAGGTTAGCGAGGCATTGATCACATGTGTGATAGCTGGAGCGATGGTCGGGCTGATGGACTGAAGTAGGCTCGTAGGTATAGGGTCCAGCGAGCATGTGGAAGGACGGCTGCATGTCAGGAGTCTAGATACTTCACTCTCGGAGAGAGGCGTGAATGCTGAAAAAAGATGTTCCAGCAGTCCCTAGAGGTTGTAGGAGGCGGTATCTGAGTCAGATGCATTGAGTGGGCATGTAGAGAATTGACTGCTGATTGCCGCCACTTTGTTTGTAAAAAATGAGGTGAGGGTATCTGCAGTAAGGCTGGATGGAGGAGGAGGCAGCTGAGGGTTGAGTAGCGATTTGAAGGTTGAGAAAAGTTTTCGAAAGGTGTCTGTAAGCTGTTGATTTTGTCATTGTAGAAAGCCGTCTTAGCAGCAGTGATGCTGGCTGAGAAGGAGGTCAGGAGTGTCTGGTAGTTTGATACCGATACCGAGTGTGCAGTGTTTGGGTGTGTGTGTGTGTGTGTGTGAGTGTGTGTGTGTGTGTGTGTGTTCCTCTCCGGAAACCTTCGGAATGCCATGATGAACGTGCTGGTTTTCCTGACCTGACACTTGTTGAGGGTAACACATTATTGTTACCACCACCATGGTGTATTCTGAGCCCAGCCTATGGCTGCAACAGCAGCGTGGTTTAGAATGCGTAATAATGGATGCCTATATCACCGTGTGGTTTTCAAGGCCCCTCACAGTCTCAATGGAGAGAGAGAGAGAGAGAGCGAGAGAGAGAGAGAGAGATGAAGATAGATGGAGGGAAAAGAGAGAGAAGGAAAGAGGGAAATGAAGATGAAGTGAATGAAGGAGAGAGAAAATGATGGAGGGGTGGAAGGAGGTGGATGAGAGGAAATGAACAAGGGATGATAAGGGAGGGAAGCAAAATGAGAGGCGGAAAAATAAATGTGTGTGTGTGTGTGTGTGTGTGTGTGTGTGTGTGTGTGTGTGTGTGTGTGTGTGTGTGTGTGCCGCGGATCGGGGGCAAGCCGCTGTGAGATGCAGAACCCATCAAAAAGCATCCCATTTCCTGTTTCAGCAGAAACAGCATTCCAACGCTCTCACCCAGATTCTCTTTTCTTTCTAATAAAACTGTCCACGCACACACACACACACACACACACACACACACACACACACACACACACACACAAAAGGAAACACTTTCCTTTCAGAGTGAAATATTAATGGTAGTTAAGTTGTCTCGCGAGTAAGACCCTTTCTGACACTTGATGGTGAGAAATCGGAGCCACTTACATATATGCGTGTGTGTATGTGTGAGTATGTGTGTGTGTGTGTGTGTGTGTGTGTGTGTGCACATTAGTAAGAATGGATGGTTGGTATTTTTTTTCCTCTAATTAAGATGGAAGAGCACAGCGAGAGAAAGGAGTTGAAAAGACAGGGGAGGTTCAGGAAGAGGAGAGGATGTGAGATGTGTGTGTGTGTGTGTGAGATTATTGTCTCGGCGTACACATATACCTCTCTCCCAGCATTCCCAGAACCTAGTAGTTTGACCTTTGAACTTTTGCCTCCATCTCTCATTAGCTCACAGCAGGAGTGTCGAGACTCCCTCCCACTCCAGCTGTGCCTGTGTGTGTGTGTGTGTGTGTGTGTGTGTGTGTGTGTGTGTGTTCGTGTTCTAATTAATAAGGTCACTGTAGAGTGCCACTGTAGTGTGGATCTATCGCCTTGCCTAAATTGCCCTCTCACACTGAGAAGCTCCTGACCAGGCATCTTAAAGCTGTGCCTGCTTTAATGGTTCACTGATGGGAAATGATGAAGGAGTAGTTTCATAACACCCCTCCCTTCTCTCTCTCTCTCTCTCTCTCTCTCTCTCTCTCTCTCTCATACACATGAATCAGGGATTGTCTATGCTGTATGTCCTCATGCATTGTATGAATGTGTTTTAAGTAATGCAATGTAATGGTTTCAACACTGGTTTGATAAAGGTGTGTTTGTCTGTCTCTCAATTCAATTCAATTCAGATGCATTTTATTTGCATGACTGTTTTAAATCAGTATTGCCAAAATAAACTTGTCTAAACAAAAAAAACAATGCCTTGAATACAGTAGGTTTAAGAAAACTGAATCTGATGATAATACTACTACTACTACTACTACTACTACTACTACTACCTACTACTACTACTACTACTACTACTAATAATAATAATAATAATAACATAAAAACTCTCTCCCTAGATTACATGATGGACGAGTGTGACCGGAGTCTCCTGGAGGAGCCGGTGCGCCACTGCCCCATCCCCACCCCACGCACCAACATGTCCTCGCCCGCCGCCTCTCCCTCCCTCAGACACAAGAGTAAGTGTGTGTCTGTGTGTGTGTGTGTGTCTATGTGTGTGTGTGTGTGTGTGTGTGTGTGTGTGTGTGTGTGTGTGTGTGTGTGTGTGTGTCTGTGTGTGTGTGTATCTGTGTGTGTGTGCATGTGTGTGTGTGTGTGTGTGTGTGTGTGTGTGTGTGTGTGTGTGTGTGCAGTGTGTGTGTGTGTGTGTGTGTGTGTGTGTCTCTGTGTGTGTGTGTGTGTGTGTGTGTGTGTGTGTGTGTGTGTTTGTATTATGTGCAAATGTGTGTGTACATGTAGATATTTGAGTGTGTACAATACATTCATGTAAAACCTAATATAATGTTCTTATATGGTGTATGGTCTAGCTATTACTGTATATATGTGCAGTCATGTACCTATGTACAGGTTCTTGTTGTGTCTTTGTTTCTGTATGTTTATGCTTATGGTTGTAAACAATTCATATCCTTAGTGTAAGGGATTGAGTGTGTGCTCTCACACACATGTCTGTGTGTGCATGGGCCTTCATATGAGTGTGTATCTCTCTGTTGTGTATGTCCCGTCGTAGTTATACAGTATAAGTGGCTGCCTTCCATTTTGGGCTAAAGTCTATGGTGTGGGATACAATGGCAACTAAGATACAACACCCACTGCATACAGCACAGTCAATAACACAACCCCCCACACACACACACACACACTCACTCTTGAATGTCCCCTGGGGATCAATAAAGTATCTATCTATCTATCCACACACACACACACACTCAATCTGACGGCTTAAGCTCTCTACTCCACACAGGACATCCAAATTAGTTATAGGTGACTGACCTCCATTTAGCATAGAACTCATCACCCCTCCGCCTCAATCCATTGAGCTGTACTAAAAGTTTCCATTCCGTGGTACCTTCTGCCCTCTTGTGGCCAGAAATAGGTACTGCAGACAGTATTAACTGTGGGCATAGAAAGGGCAACACTGCCTCTAGTGGTGGCATTGCAGCACAGGTGGCGTGTGTGTGTGTGTGTGTGTGTGTGTGTGTGTGTGTGTGTGTGTGTGTGTGTGTGTGTATGGAGGATGCACGGAGGGGTGTGATTGTGTATTGGCTGAGCTCTTTGTGTTGCTGGAGCCATGCGTCTCAATCAGGGCTGTGTTGGCAGACCTTTAATTATCTCTAATTCTGCTGAAGGTAGCAGGCGGCCAGCCGGAAAATGAAGGCAGCCACACGCCACCGCACAGCAGCACCTCAGTACTGAGACACTCAGACAGAGATATACGCGCAATCACACACACAGACACACACACACACACACACACACACACACCTGTCTCTTCACAGCAGCAACTCAGCACCGAGATATGGAGACAGAGACGTATGTGCAATCACACACTTTGACACACACTAACACTCACATACACACACACACACACACACACACACACACACACACACACTAACAGAAACACATGCCTCTGCACAGCAGTGCCTTAGTGTAGAGTCATGCAGACAGAGATGTATGCGCAATCACACATACTGACACACACAAAAACACATGGACATATACACTCACCCATCGACACAAAGACACACACACACACGCACGCACACACACACACACACCCCTGTCTCTGCAGCACTGTGCTGAGACATGCAGACAGAGATGTACGCACACAGATATACATACACAGATACACACACTTGCTTATGCATTTAGCTGACACTTTTATGTAAAGTGACTTACTGATACTAATTGCTCCAGTCTCCCTGGAGTAACACACACACACACACACACACACACACACACACCCCAATGCACAGCAGGACCCTAGTACAGAGACATAGATGTACATACAATCACACCCAGATACACACATACACCTCAGAGCAGAGATGTACCGATACAGATTCAGGCTACAGATTTTTAGAGATTTTGACACGTACTGACTGGTAGGGTTTATCCTGCTTGCCTGTGTGTGTGTGTGTGTGTGTGTGTGTGTGTATGTGTGTGTGTGTGTGTGTGTGTGTGTGTGTGTGTGTGCGTGAGCATGTGTGTGTGTGTGTGTGTGTGTGTGTGTGTGTGTGTGTGTGTGTGTGTGTGTGTGTGTGTGTGTGTGTCTGTGCGAGTGTGAGTGCATGTGTGTGTGAGTGTTTAGCATTGCCCCAGGCTACACGAGAGGCCGTTGGGTGAGTGTGCAACAGGGCTGCAGGGCAGTACAGCTCCAGCACACGCTGATAACATGTGTAGCCAACGCTCAACACGTGCGGGGGTTACAAGAACATGTTCCTCGTCTGACAAACAACACAGTATGCATCTCCAGAGTGGCTACAGAGGAAATAGTTCAGCATCCAGTGGATGTGATAAAGACATTTCATTACATGTATACACCTAATCAGTGAAGTGAGTGGTTGCATCAGTTGAAGTGAGTGGTTATGCAGTACAGGCTATAACTGTGTCATGTATAGCAGATGTATATATGCATCCAATGTATATGATTTATGTGGATGAGTGTATGGGTCAATAGATCTTAGGGGTGCTGTAATTGAACATGGCACATTATTCAATTGCCTGCAGATGGTTTACCATGGGCGAGAACGAGAGTAGTTACAGTACAGCTGCTCCGACTGTTAAATAAGACATCATGTGATGTATTGAATTGGCTTCATTTTTATCTTTTACTTAGTTGTATCAAACTACTTTTCATGTCAATCAAAGCAGCTATTTTGAGTTGTGGATAGAATGCTGACCACGGACCATTTAAAATGTTTGTCAGACAACATTCAGGAGAATAGCAATAATAAACAACAATGTCAATTCAATCAATAGGCTAATGAAATAAACAATGAAAATGAAGGGAAAATAGCAACAATAAACAATAATGTCCATTCAATTAATAATATAATAACAATAATAATAGATACACACAAATGTAAAACAGCGACACACACACATGCAGTCATACAACACACTCAGAGTCATATCCTACCCCTAGCTATAGTCCTCTCTACACTGTAGCGTAAATGTTAGCTTCAATGTTACCGTAATATCCCAACTATTAGCCGAGGTTTATACATTGATATCACAAAATTTCTTCAGCTATGAGGTTAATACACGGGGGCAGTTAATATGGTATTATATTGCATAAAACACTGTCCTGCGGTTTATACACAATACAGCTAATACACAGGAAATTACTCTCTATGTACTTTTCATAAAACCGTCTGGTCCTTACTTGTCCTACGGTCATTAGGTTGCAGAATTATGTTTGAATTATATTTATTTATTATATTATATTTATTATTTATTATTTGTAGTTCCTTTTTGGTCTTCTTTTTGTTTTTCTTTTTTAGTTTCATCCACGTCCTCATCAGTGTTAACTCCGTAAGGTTATATTCTCCATTCTAGTGGTTGAATTTGGTTAAGGTGGTGTTCAGTAATAGTTCAACAACATTTTTGCATACTGAACTTGAATCTTAACAGATAATATGACATTTTATAAAACAAATAATAATAAAAAAAAAATATCATACGTTCCCATCTGGTCCTTACTAGTCCTACAAGTCATTAGGTTGCAGAATTATTTTTGAGAAATGAATAGAGGAGAAACAGTGAAGATCACCAGAAGTCTGGCTTCTGGTTTTGGTTTTATTGATTGTTGGTGATGGTCCTTGTCCTTGTCAGTCGACTGCTGCTGTGTCCTACCACACAAAACCTCCTCCCAGGAACGGAGTCATTGTGAATTTGTAGGGCACTCCAGGAACAGGCCTCCCGCTTCGCCCTCTCTTTCCTGTCTCCAGCGTCTGACCTCCATGCTCTCTGTTTCTCTTCCTTTTCATTTGTCCTTCTGAAACAAATTGGAGGAGCATTTTATTTGTCCTTCTGAAGCGAAACAAATTGGAGGAGCACTTTATTCAAATTAACTGAACCATTTTGATGTTTTAAATGTGAGCTCACGTTTTACATAGCCCACTTATTGCTCAAGTTGGGTTTTGGTGATGCAAGGCTACTTCTTACACCCAATGTGAGCAGATATACTGTATTCTACTTACCCAGAGTCGAGTCCACTTTAAACAGGAGACTGTCGAGCACGGCATCTTCTCGTTCATATGTCTCTGATACTTCCAACTCATTATCCAAGAATGTGTCCAGATCGTCTAGGGCATTTAGAACATCTTCAGGGATATCCATGGGCATAGTGATTAGTGATTTCTCTTCATAAACGTGGTTGTCCAGGTCAGTTTTGCTGTGCTCAACCTCCTTCAGCTCATTTATTAGGAACCTTTGTAGTTCAATTTTTCTCTTCATTTTGTTTTTCTTTGTAGTTTCATCCACGTCCTCATCACTGTAAATTCTCAAAGCCTCCAGTTCATTCAGAGCAGATAAGACATGTTGGGGGATATCCATGGGCATAGTGAACCCATCTTCGTAAGCCCTGTTGTCCAGTCCATTTTTATCGTGCTCAATCTTCTTCAGCTCCTTTATGAGGAGCTTTTGTAATTTTCTTTTGATCATTTTGTTTTTCTTTTTAGTCTCATCCACGTGCCCATCAATGTTAACTCCCAAAGCCTCCAGTTCTCTTTTTAGCTCCACCAGTCCGTACTTTTTGACACATCTCTTATTTTTTTTGCCTTCATCCTGCCGTGCTGCCAGGCAGCAGGCTAAGAACCAGCAGAACCGCATTGAACAAAGACTGCCAGAAATCACAGAAAAATGAGCAAAAAATCTAAAACCAGCCAACTTCTACACAAACTCAAGCAAAAGTGAACAAAAATTCCACTCTACCCTGTGCTATGTTCTATAGCATCATGTTGTTGCCTAGCCACCTTTGTGATCCTATACGGAATGGTTTGATGCAAGACTATTGTTACCAGTTAAATGCATCATTCAGTGAAATCTTTGGAATCATTATCTCTCTTGACTCTTTTGATTATGTAGTCAAGTCAAGTCAAGTCAGTTTTATTTGTATAGCGCATTTAACGTGCACAGAGTGCAACCCAAAGCGCTCCACATATAAGCTAAGACATTGTCATTACATGTAGTTACAGTTACAGTTACGGTTATGGTTACGCTTTTGTCCAAAGCGACATACAAATACAAAACAATATATTATACTTAGATTTAAC
>NC_063205.1:15175727-15180727 GCF_017589495.1 Alosa alosa
CACAGCAAGACCGTGCAATGCATGAATTGGTGACCGGATTGAAGCAGCAATGTAATCTAGTGTGTAAGAGCATTACATCAACTTTAACATGACCAACACAGTACATATGCAAAAAAAATACATGACGTCTCATCTCAACTATGGGCGCAGCCATGTTTGTTGTAAGGTCGTACGTCCACCTCGGGGTACCCTCAAGTACTCCGAGGTAAAGTGGGTGTGCCTGCCCAAAATGCCGCAAGAAAGCTGGGTAATTTACACTTTCCAACTCGGGCGGTGGATTTACGAGACATTTACGAGACATCTCGAAAGCACAGTTATACTTGATGAAAGTGTGAAAACATTGTCCATTGGTTTACTCTTCAAAATGGCTGCAAACAGCCAATCAAATTTCAGAAGTCAATTTTCACCATTGTAAATGGCCGATCCTCATTAAGGTTCATAGGCTCATTCTTAATGAATCGAAGCTATGTACCAAATATGACACAAATCAGACAAAAAGGGTGGCACAATTGACACAACCTTTGTGAAATATGTGCTTATTCTTAGTCCCATACACTCACATTTTCTAAACTGCAGGTACCTTTTTTCACATGTTCCTTCCACAAACCTTCCAAAATGTTAATTATTGCTACAACTTATGCTAGTCTGGTTATCATGTTGACTAATGTGTGTCATTTTGCAGAATAATAATTTGTTATGGTTAAAACTTACCACTTTTGTGTGCTCCACCGTTTAAAGCCAAGTCCAGTAGCTTTTAGGCCTCAGAAAAAAGCCCTCTTTCAAATTCAAGTGTGACAGCTGATCAAGATGTCTAGAAGCAGTAACTGTGGGCCTCGTTTTCAAAGTTAGTCCTTAAACAAAGGCATACTTCAGTATCTGACATTGAAGGTCAAACCAAGCCAAACTAAAATAAGTGCAGTTACTGCACTCTGCCATGGTTTCACTGTGCACTTTTGCAGAATTTAAAGCCAAGTATCTCGGGGAAGCAGAAGCAGCAGATCAACAACACACAACAGATGCTACACTTGGCTTTGTACGGCACTATAGTCACCCTTTTTGGTACACACACACACAGACACACACACACACACAGATTTAGTCCTTTACGGCTCATACGGCGGTGCACTGGTGGAACTGAGACAGGAGGCTGAGTTGCACCTACTGCAAGTCTTCAATTATAGATTTCCTCTCCCCTGCACAGAGAGAGGGAAGGAGGGAGTGATTATTATGCATTTACTGGATATGATGGTAGAGGGATTTGAGCGTGTGTGCGTGTGTGCGTGCGTGCGTGCGTGCGCACGATTGTGTGTGTGTTTTTTTTGTGTATGTGTGTATATGTGTGTGTGTGTGTGTGTGTGTGTGTGTGTGTGTGTGTGTGTGTGTGTGTGTGTGTGTGTGTGTGTGCACATGCATGCAGTCTATGCTTTACACAAATCACAGAGCACCTCTCCAGGGAGCGGCCCTGTGTAGCAGCCATTGATCCAGCTGCTGTGGAACCTTCAATTCCCCAGCTCCCGCCCCTGCAGAGACACAAGTGCGCTGCTCACACACACACACACACACACACACACTGTACATGTAACACCACTGATGTGGAAAACAGAAGACAACAGCAGAACTGTTAGACCCACAAATATTGCAGCATCATGGCTTCCACAAAGTGGTGGAGTTCTGCCATTCAGACTCAGGCATCTTGATAGTAAATACATTTTGCCAATGGGATTTTGAAGCTTTTAAATAGCAAAAGCCCAAAAACACCAGTCAACCATATTTTTTCTGTGCTAAAAATTCACGGACATCAGATACAAATAAATAAGATTTAAATGTGATATAAATACGTTTTTAGCATTAATTTTGTAATATGATGAAACATCTCTCCCATCTCTCACCGGAGGCTGTTTATCAGGCTGTCAAACCGTGTCAGTTTTTATTTAGTTTTAACTCCTGCGGTAAATAACATTAGTAAATGAATGTCAGCTCTGGTCAAAGTCATTCCAGATACTGTATGGTTTCATCCAGTTTTGTCAGGTCTCTGCCATTACAGTAGATGTATGTGATGTTCAGGATCTCAAACATTACCGGTTCACAGATACATATACACACACACACACACACACACACACACACACACACACACACATTCACACATACACACACAAGCACACACAATTTTGAACACACACACACATTAGCGTCCTTTTCCCCTCTATGCATTTACCATCTAAGTTCAACCTCAACCATAATTAAAACTGGGGCTAATTTATGATTGATAAGTGCTTAATATCTCAGCCACTCACGTACCACACTTCTTCACTCATCTATCACCCCATGAAATGTACGACCGCCATAATATATAATGTATATAATATACTGTTTATGACAGCACTTATGCGTTGTGGTTTATCGGCCCCATTTATAAAGCACTGCATTAATGTCTCCTGCTGTGTCTTTTTGAAGTCTATACATTAAAGCAGCCATATGGCCAAGCTCAATGTCATGGCACTTAGCATGTCATGTTGCCAAAAACATAAAGGATTATGGGTGTGATATATGGTAGTGAATGTAGAGTTGAGTGGTGAGGACTATGTTTCATAAGTATGGCCTTACGGTACATTTAAGCTAGACTTGTATATGGGTGTTGGGTAACTGAGGGCTTTTGTGTAGTGGGTATTACTTGTGTCCTTTTGTGTGAGTTGTGTTAGTCGATGACCTTGTCTCCGTTTGTTTAAGTGACTCTTTTATTATTATTTCTTAAATTAATTGTTTGATTTATCGCTTCGTTAATCCAATTCCACAGTAATAATCAGACACGTAGGTCCCAAAAGGCACCTCATGACAGCCATTTAACGTTAACATAATTAGCATGACTGGCACTCACATTAGCCTGATTGTAGATCCACAAACAAGCACAGAATTACACTGAGGTCTTGCTGTGTGTGAAACAGCATATGTCTGGCACAGCGCACAGACCTATGTTGAGTCAAAGCCAGTGTGACATGTTTAGTCCACTATAAAGAGCCATCACTGAGGAAATGTTTTGTCTGGATTGAGCACTTAACTACAGTATAGGGAGTGGAAGCTGTACGTCTGGATGTACAACAGTGCAATTTTAATGCTCTTCTCGCCTGTATGAAGCTCTTGCTTTTTGAGTCATCTATTATTATATGTCTGAGCCATCAATCTGTAATGACATGGATGTCTATTTAAAGCAGCTTCTACAGTATAGGCTCCATATGTAGAAAGAAAGAAGATGGTAAATCAGGTACCTTTGTGCATACTGACTCTATATTCAGTACAGCCTCTATGAAAGCCAATATGGTGAAAATCTCTGCTAATGCACTGAGTGAATTAAACAAAAAAAATCTTTAAATTTTTGATAGTATGACCGGCATCACAATCATAAACCACAATAGTAAAAATCCCTTACACCAACGTCACAATCATCAAGTCAGTTAGTTTGTGTTCAAAAACTGCTTTCACAGGTGTGCTGTATGTGCTTATGACCAACACGACACAAGTGCTTAGCAACGAGTAGTGAAGTGATTAAGGAGATTCCTTTAGTCCCTCTTTGCACATATAGTAGGTGAGTAGCTAGCTAGTTAAAAACCATTTCACGCCTCTGACCAGGCAGATGGTTGTAACCAACATGATAGCCATGTAGCACAGTAATGAAGTCCCTTAGCTTAGGTGACAAAAGCAATGACTCACTTTAGCCAGGGGAGGCATTAAGTGGCAGGCAATTAATCCAGACTGATTGATGATGAAGTCCTCCCTCTCTCAGACTATCATCACCTATTATACGCTCAGTATTTAAACTTTATAATACAAAATATATGGCCGAGGTGATAAATGATGTATGTGCGTAAAGATTTTATGTAGCATACTACAGTATATTTGGTTGCACTTAATTTAAAATCCACTTTGAAATGATGTCCCTATCACTTCAATGAAATGAACTGGTAATGAAATAAAATAATAAGTACGGCACATGTTTTATACATTTGTATTATGGATAAGACATAACTAGTGTGATGGGTAAGAATTGCCCAACTAGTAACAGTTTTGTGCAAGAATATGTTGCATGTAATACTGAAACCTGTAAATACTCAACTTGCAACAGTCGGGGTATCTAAAGCATTCCGCACATGAGTGCATCGCCACGTTCTGTCATTTCTCGCACACCAGCGCGGACATTTTTAACTGACAAGCATTCCATAAATCAACGGATTTTATTGAGTGGCACTGACAAAAAATAGATCTAAATCGGCGGCGAAAGGATTCGGTGGTGGTGCATGGAGTTGTACTGTGTACAGTGGAATCTAGTGTAATAGAACATGGGAAGTGGGGTGCACTGCGGTCATGTCGGTGCCTATGTGTGTAGACCTTAAGGCTACTCTTTCTTTCTTACCTCATAGTATGAGCGGCCTGATGTGGGAAACTGCACTGACACTGGGCATTAGCCTGACTGACAGCTGAATTAATTATTTATTTAGGGATATCAAAAAAGCAATCTAGAAAAAAAACAAAAAAAAAACGGATGCAGAGTAATGAATGTAAAGCATGGCAGACTAGAGGACCGGAAAGGGCTGGATCTGGGGTGGTTTGGTGTTGGTGTTGGTGTTGCCCAGGGCAGCAGCATCATGTGGGAGCTCGAGATATCACACTCACATGATCCTATATGTGGTGCCGTACAGACACATGCACGCGCGCACACACACACGGGCGTAC
The DNA here is from genome assembly GCF_017589495.1 of Alosa alosa. Classification (NCBI taxonomy): domain Eukaryota; kingdom Metazoa; phylum Chordata; class Actinopteri; order Clupeiformes; family Clupeidae; genus Alosa; species Alosa alosa. The sequence continues at coordinate 15,180,456 of NC_063205.1, forward strand.
ACATACACACACACACACACACACACACACACACACACACACACACACACACACACAAACACACACTTTGTTTTACCCACATTAACACACGCTCATCTATTCTGAGTCACTTACATGGTGTTTCTACCGCCAAAGCACACACACACACACACACACACACACACACACACACACACACACACACACACACAAGCACAAACACACACTTTACACAGAGTCTCGCACTCACTCAACTCACTCACTTAACCATTATTGCTATTATAGCAAAATGC
>NC_063205.1:15190727-15193227 GCF_017589495.1 Alosa alosa
ATATTTATCTTAATGGAGTGTAATCATAGGGAATGTCATGTATGAAAACTAGTATTGTTAGGCAATACTATAAGTGCAAGTCCAGGGCAGCTGAGGTGTGGCGATGACATCATCGATATGCAAGCAGGATGATGCGGTTTCGCTGTCTAAACAAATTCAAACGGGCTACGGTTTCCAGATTTCTCCACTCTGGGACCAGGTTTCAGAAAAGTGCGGTTTCGGGCAGTGCGTTTACAGGATTCGTTTGGACGCTCGGCCAAGACGAAGCAAAACCTCTGCGTTTAACCTAAAAAGCGTCTCCGTGTGGACGGGCCCTTAGGCAGTGGCAGTCAGTAAAGCATAGGGAGAATCTATCACGCACACCACCATTTCCATTCCGTATGTATCGCAAGGTCGTATTTATGAGGGATACATGCCGCATGCATAATGTGTTCACTGCTGGTATTTATAGGTATGTGTGTGTGTGTGTGTGTGTGTGTGTGTGTGTGTGTGTTTCTGTGTGTGTGTCTGTGTGTGTTTGAGTGTGTGTGTAATTCTTATTTGTTGTGTGTATAATTCATATTTCACCATGAATTCTTTTTCTAATCTCTGCAGAGGACACACACCCATAAACAAACACACACACACACACACACACACACACACACACACAAAGCCCCATTCAGTATGCAGATAAGTCACTGTTGTTAATCTTCCTGTGGAAAGCAGTTTGTTCTCTACGCTTGTTTGTGTTCACATGCTAATTTAGTGTGTGTGGCATCTCCTCTCCACACATGCAGCTCTGCTCCCCTGATTGTGCTGCATTTAGTCATATTTCACCTCTAATGTTCCTGGGTAATGTAGTTTCTCATGTGTAATGTCGTTGGCCTGCCAAAATGGGCCTAAATGGGTGATGTGCGCGAGGTCGGTGCGGATTCTCAAATGAGTTACGAGTCACTCCCCACACTGCTGTGATTTAAAGGCTCAGGCTGTTTTGTGTGTGTGTGTGTGTGTGTGTGTGTGTGTGTGTGTGTGTGTGTGTGTGTGTGTGTGTGTGTGTGTGTGTGTGTGTGTGTGTGTGTGTGTGTGTGTGTGTGTGTGTGTGTGAGATTTAAAGGCTCAGGCTATTTTGTCTGTCTGTATGTGTGTTTCAATGTGATAAATCACTCCAAACAGATACTGGCGAATAAGAATCTTCTACAGTGGGCATGGTTTATAGATGAGCTCAAAGGCAAACTCCCCATTTCTTATGATATTATGGCAGGCTGCCAGTGTGTGTGTGTGTGTGTGTGTGTGTGTGTGTGTGTGTGTGTGTGTGTGTGCGTGTGCGTGTGCGTTTGCTGTGTGTGTGTGTGTGTGTGTGTGTGTGTACCTGTCGTCTGGCTGGGTGAGAGTGGCTTGTAAAAGAGCCTGAAGCCAAATGGCCACCCACTACTGTGCTGACACAAGGTGTCACCACTATAAAAGATTCTTTATGTTTTAGCGGATATATTTGGATTGGGTGCACGTAAATACACACAGACACACACACACACACACACACACACACACACACACACACACACACACACACAAACATGCACATTCTATCTATGTCTGTCCCATACACACAGACACAAACATATATGATGTATACCAGCCCATTTATAAACATCATGTTGAAATCTGTCTCACACACTCAGATATACCTGATGCCATACATATTTACGCATACAGGAAGTCTTGCCTTGGAAACCCTGCCTTTGAATGTAGAAATGTACGGAATCATGTGTATGTGTCTATGACTGTGGTGTCTAAGTATCTCTCTGTGTCTGTGTGTGTGTGTGTGTGTGTGTGTGTGTGTGTGTGTGTGATGGAGGAGAGCTGGATGCCATCTGTAACAGTATTGAGGGAGGAGGGGCAGGAGAGAAAGAGATGTAATGATGATGCAGTCCTTGATATTTCACTCCCAGAAGCTGCTAGGCGCTTGGCGCCAGGATGACTCAAGCAGTTACCATGGCTACGCCTTCATGCCCGTCCGCCGGCAGCCCTGGTTTGGGCTGACGGAGTAACCGCGGGCAGTGTGTGCCAACACCGCCGTCAAGCCGAGCGGGGAGCGAAGTTGTTGACGTTCTGCCCGGTCGGGCACCTAGAGAAGCCCAAACAGTCCCAGCGTGGTGTCAACACTCTCTCCCTGGCATCAATCCGTCTATCTATTTCAACGCCATCACTCAGAGTGTGGGGGTCAGACAGGGGAATCCAACTTCTGCACAGAATGACAACTCTCTCTCTCTTTATCAAATTCAAATGTGCTTTATTGGCATGACTCAGAAAATAGTGTTGCCAAAGCAGTAACATGACAATACAAACAGATACAATATTTGTTTAAAACTTATGTTTAAAAAAAAAATAGTAGCTAAATCCAGGTTTAAAGGAAAATTAAACATGTATTCTTAAATCGAAATCTAAAAAAGACTGTATCTAAAGTAATTTACGATTTGTAATTTACGATTTGTAACAGAAAGGAAACTTAACATAAATT
>NC_063205.1:15198227-15205727 GCF_017589495.1 Alosa alosa
TTCTCTTCCCCATTCTTTTCTCTCGCTCTCCTCCCTCTCTGTTCTCTTTCTCCATCTTTCACTCATCCTTTCTTTCTGTTTCGGTCTCTCTCTTGCTCTCTGTGAAAAGCCTTCTATGTCCATATCTCTGGAACATGGTCGTTTGCACAGGCTGTAGGCTTGGAGGGACTCCATGCTTTTCTTTCTGATTTCAAGCTCCATGGTGCTGCAGAAGAGATAGCAAAAAGAACAGAGTTGTTGTTCACTTACAGGCCTAGGAGAAAGACAGAGAGAGAGAGAGAGAGAGAGAGAGAGAGAGAGGAGAGAGAGAGAGTGTGAGAGGGAGAGAGAGAGAGAGAGACTGGAAGGAATGAAAGGAACTCAGAAAAATGAAAGAGAGCAGTGATAAAGAGAGAGAGAGGGAGAGAGGGAGAGAGAGATGTAAGGAGACAGAGAGAGAGTTTGTTTGGAACTGTGTACAGATTATTGGACGGGACACAGTGTGTGTGGGGACGGAAGGGGCCAGAAAAGAGACAGTATGTGAGAAGGAGGAGTGCAATTGAAACAGATGAGCTGGACAGATAAAAGCAAAATGGAGACGCTTTTCCTGTGGACGTGTTCACTGCTACAGACGGATACTCTCCAGAGAATGCAAGCACTTCATCCTCTCTCTCTCTCTCTCTCTCTGTCTCTCTCTCTATCTATCTCTCTTTCTTTCTCTCACTCTCTCCTCTCTGTCTCTATCTCTCCCTCTTTCTCTCACTCTCTCCTCTTTCTTCTTCTCTGCTCTCTTTCTCAGACACAATGGTGTGCATCCCCCCTCTCTGTCTGTGTAATAAACGTGTTCTATATCTTTGTTACCGTACTGCTTCCAGGACTCTCCTGGCCCAGTGTGATCAGTGAATCACAGCCGTCTCTGTTTGAATTGAATGCCTAGACACACACACACACACACACACACACACACACACACACACACACACACACACACACACACAGAGACACACACACACACAGACATACACACATTTTCTTTTTTCTTTCTTCATCTTTCTCTATATATATCCCTCATATACACACGCACGCATGCACGCACACACACACACACACACACACACACACACACACACACACCGATTCCTTTGTGGTGTGAGTGGAAATGTAATGAAGCGTGCTATGTGAAATCACAGGGGCACAGGTTGACTCTGCGTGGAGACAACACTATCAGCAATATCAGCAGTTTGGGCTAATAACTGCTGGCCATCATGTTCTCTCTCTCTCTCTCTCTCTCTCTCTCTCTCTCTCTCTCTCTCTCCCCTTCTCTCCCCTTCTCTCTCTCCCTTCATCTGCTTCTGATGTATGGTCTTTTCAGTGGGTAATGACAACCATGCAACCTCCTTCTGTGACTGTGAATGGCTTCTTTGCTTCCATGTTCCAGTCTCTGTCCACTGTCTCCCAACCTAGATCATCTCTCTTTCTCGTTAATTGGCTCTTAACAAAGCGCTGATCTACCACATCTGCATGTAATTAAGTCTCACAGAGTGATGGCTCCATCAGCTTCTTAGATGAATGCCTTCATGCCACCCGTGTGCAGTGCCTGATGGATGGTCTGGTGCTTTCTGGGTAATGTAGTATTCTTGGTCTGACAGGAAGAATAATGGCCAGATGCTGGGGTGGGGTGTGGTAGGGGTGGTGAGGGGGGGTGCACACAGGATATGAATATGACGCCACCGACGGCAACCGAGCGGCAGGCTGCTTGGCCCCACGGTGAGCGATGGTCACTGCCCCACCCACGTTGCCATGGTGTTGTCATGGCTACAGTGGCACGTAGGCATGGGGTTGCATATGATTGTGATGATGAAGTAGTTTTCACAGAGGTTGACCCTCATTTCCACACAGACAGAAAAAGACTCTTCTTCACCTCTGACTTCACCACCTCTGACTTCATCGCTCACTGCTTCCTCTTTGTTGCTCATGGCGAGTCCATTAATCTAAATGTAAATTCCCTGTTTCTTCACCAACTCCCAAACGCGTCCTCTTTCATAGACATAGTGACCTTGAACCTGATTTATCATCAGCGTCTTTTTTTTTAATCATTCCAGACCACTCACGAATGATTCCCAAGTGACGCGGGGTTAAAGACTTAGGATGAAAGCATGGGGTCCAGAGCCTAAGCGCCACAGTCCCAAGGGTCCATTTACTTTCCTGTTTGTGGAGTACAAGTCTTCATCAACATTGTCAAGCCGAGCACACCTGCATTGTGCAGTGCAGGTCAGCTCAGGGTCTCCTGGTAGCCATAATTCCTCTTGTGAGCGCTTGGACGATGAGTCTGCATGGCTATCTCAGAATTCTCATTTTGCCTCTCTTGACCATTAGATTTGTCATCCACATCAAAGATGTGTCCGGTTGGGAGTTCATTTTGAGTTGAATCAGGTTTGTTTGCGAGTTGGACATAGCCAACGCTGATAGATGTGTTTAGACAGGCACGTGTCCACGTACAGACAGTGGAATATGAATTGTTGTAATTTGCTGCTAATCTATTAAACTATTTAATCCATCTCTCTGTTCTCAAATAAATATTAATGTCTATCTATGGTCACCATAATGAGCCATAATGACAATACCCAAAATGGTAATGTTGTTCCTGAAAGGGAACCAACTTTTAATTGCATCGGTATATGTCAGTGCATTTATTGCCAGTTAATTTAATAATAATAATAATAATAATTTGGAGCATGTAACACAATAATAGTCAGTCAGTCATTATCAATCACTTTTCAGTTTGTGCTTTGAAGCCATTGGCACACCCTGCCTTCCGTGACTGGCTGTAGTGCAGTGCATTAGTGTACGAGGAATAGTGATGGTATAGTGGTTTGGGAACTCTTCCAAGCAAGTTTCAAGCCAGAGAGTCGTGGGTTTGGTTCCTAGCTGCCACCAGGCACGCAACTGAAGCGTTCCATTCGCGTAGCATATGCTGCAACAATTAGTGTCCACTATAACTAATGGAACTGGCTACAGTAGATGTCATAGCGGTGGGTACGGCAGTAAAAAAAAATCAGACCAGTCTTCTAAAACATTTTTTTTACGCTCCTCGAACGGAGCGCTTGCGGTACGTGCCTGGTGTAGCCTGCCTGGAAGCAAGCCGCTTGACCCCGAGAGTTGCCCCAGTGGGGACTGTCCCATAATTGGCCTCTGTAAGTCATCAGAGGTAACTAGTGTGTGTGGGATTGTGTGTGAGGGTTGCTTGGGGCCAGGCATGCTGGGAATGTGTGATACACTCCACCACATGAACACCTGCATCCACAGCTGTCATCAGCCAACCATGTGACAGGAAATATTGTTTCGGTTCTGCACGGATATTCTGGCAATTCCTAGCAGACTTATTTATCTGCCACTGGTCCTCTATGTCTTGCTCCTCCAGTCATCACACAGAATTCAGAAGTGTTGGTCACACTTACAAGAATGACATCTTCAAGTTTTTGTTCTTAGTACTTGAGTGGTGATAAATTTATAGCCAATAATGTACTTTTCCCCCCTTTAACATTTACTTATTATTTCATCACCTTCCTAAAATAATGACATAAGTCATTTTTTGACAAAAAATATTTGTTTTGCCTAAATCATCATCATTCAATTTTTGGTTAACTTTTTGTGTTTTCTGAAAAACCTGGAAAAAAATACCATTATTTTAGGAAGGTAACGATTTATTAAGTGAACTTTAAGTTCAACTTTCAGAAGCATGCTTATTACAAAGTTGGCCAGAACAATTGTAGTTTGTTGAATGGCCCCTGTAGTCTGACTCTGGATACTGAAGGTCTTGCCTCAGTTATAGTTGAGTTGTCAACTGTGCTGATCAAGCCATCCTGGGTAATCGTTAAAGGTGCCATGTGTAAGAATTGAGGTAAAAATATCTAAAAAATGAGCTACACGTATCAAAAGAATGAGAAGAAATAAGGGCGATGATGTCATTAAAAAAATGACAATTTATAGTGCAACAGAGATATCAACCTGAATTAGCATGCTAAATTACTAGCCACAGCCCGACAGGTGTCATAATACCAGTTTCGGCCACGGGAGGCGGTATGCGGGCAACATAACCGCCAGCCAAACTGCAATACACGTGTCTCGGTTGTTACTCTAGGGTAGACCAACTCACTTTCTGGAGGTATACTGCCCCCATCTTTTATGGAATGTGGAGTATGAATTGATTTTTTGCCGGACATTACACATGGCACAACAAACAAAGAGTTTGTTAGTTTCTCTCTTATTCAACATTTTCTCTCTCTCTCTTTCTCTCTCTCTCTTTCTCTCTCTCTGTTGTTCTCCTTCTCTTCTCTCAGGATTCCAAGCGGTCTGGCGAGATCGTGCCGTCCCCGTCGCTGGACGTGTTTTTGCCAGAGGACGAGGATAATCCATACGAGTCGGTGGCGACGGCCGTCACGCGCAAGCCCTGCTCGCTGGACATTAGCCGTCTGCACTCCTGCCCCCGAAATGGTATGTTCCCACGCCATGCCAATCTCCACGGTAACGACTGGGGAAAAGGTCCAATTAACCCCACCCACCTTCTGACAGGCACCGAATTTCTCTCAAAAGTTGTTCCTCTCGTTGTTCTGTGCAGTGGCCACTAACAACAGTTGCAAAGCATGCCATATGCGGTCTTGAACCTCATACTTTTGAAGACTAAAGGTGATGATGCATGGCACAACGTTTTCAGCAATGTTGCTGGGCAACCACATAGCCAGTTCCATGTATTGGCAATACTCAATAACATTGCCCAGCAACATTGCTCAAAAAGTGCCTGTGTATGTATTATCAGCTTAGTGGTATAAAAAGATGCTGGGCCCAGATTTCCTTGCTTTAGTTGTGTGTCAGAGACTGAGGGCAGTTTCAGTCAAATGTATGCAAAAGCTTACAAGGCAGACATTGCAAGCTGCTACATGTGCAAGTCATGCTCAGATTTGATATGGTGTCTGCACTCTAGGTTCTACAGTGGAATTGGACAACAGTGGCATTGTTATACCTTGTATAAATTCCACTGGCCCATACTTAAGATCTAATAATTTAATAATGATCTAGTAATATGTAAGACCAATTAGTCTTTGTGTGTGTGTGTGTGTGGTCACATTCCACATTTTAATATAAAATCGCAATCCCTACAGTATTAGCCACCCAGATGCACAGGCAATTCCACGGTATTGAGGTCTTAATACTATTGCAGCAGCATTAGCTGGATCAGGAGGGAGGTCCAGAAATCCTTAGACACATCAAAGGCCCTTTTGTAATAGCAGCTAGACACTTCTCGATCTCATCTCAACACCTTCACAAACAGTTAATCTGAAGAAACAGATTACGTGCTCACGCAACATTTGCTAACCTGAGAGAAATGAAAGATGACCTAGAACCTCCCACACAAACATTTCCATCCCTGTTAGGAGTCAGAGTGCTTACCACCTTGAACTAATTCAACTGAATCATGTTAGCTTAACCTAAAATCATCTGAATCATTTTCTGACAGAGCCTTTAATATGATGATGGGGATGTTTGTGGGATACTTGATATCTTATACGTAAATTGATGACAATCATACTGGTACTTCTACCTATTCAGTGAATCTGTTGACTAAACAGTGAGATCATAGCACAGGAACCTTTAGAACAGGCTGTGTTCACACTTCAGGAAGTCTGCTTTCTTCTATACAATATTAAGAAACATTTATTGTCCTATAGATAACTGGTACATTCTGTGTTTTCTGTGTATTGTTTTGCTTTATGTTCACCTTAAGGAATAATGTGCTATTTGCGTTATGATGTCATGCATATTGTGGTGTGTGAGGTATTTTATTTGTAATGTAGTTGTTGATGTAGGTGACTCACACCAGTCCAAACTAGCGACCTTCACTTTACAAAGGTATTTCAGCAATGCCAGTTAAAGCCTAACACTTTTTTTACTGAGGCTTCAAGATGACATACTGCACAGCCACAGTAAATAACACATAAGACACGCAAGTTAAATCAAAAAGCTCTTGGAGTCGCAAATGAAAACCCAAGTCACCATGGAAACATAGCGTAGTGCAACTTGTGAGGTAGGCCTTACAATGTATCAACATTTGTTAACTGGAAACCTTCTAGGAACAGCTGACGTCAATAATAGAACACTTGAAAATTCCATGAAAGTTACCAATCCTGTGATTGTAACATCACAATGATGGCATCAGGCTTCCCTCTCTATAAACACGGGTTGGCCGCCAGCATGCTCTGGTTGCAGCGGGTGTGGTAAAATGACACGTTACCTTTGGTCTTTGTTTTAGTCTGTTATTGTTGTTGTTGTTGTTGTTTGATTGTCATTTGTATATTCATTTATGTTATTGTGGCAAAGTACACTCGCACAGAGCGATGTCATGGCAGCTTTCCCCACTCTGGCTGGTGAGTCACCTGGTGGTTGCCATGACAACTGCCTGAACTGTTGCCTGGAGGCTGAGTGAATCACACCTGATGTTTGCTGCAGAGGGACTGTGCTTGTGTGTGTGTGTGTGTGTGTGTGTGTGTGTGTGTGTGTGTGTGTGAGAGTGTGCATGTTTTTATATGTCTTCTTGTGTTCATGATGATTTGATTTCTTACATGTCACAGACTTTACTCCTCCTCATTGTTGTAGCTAAATATACAGTATTTGTTCCATAATCACAATAATGTGGACACAGATGAGTGCTTCTACTTCATCATGTGTTTTTGAGTGCATCTTTGAGTTTGACTGCATGCATACATGTGTGTGTGTGTGTGTGTGTGTGTGCATATGTTGCATCATCCCAGACCCCCGTGATGTTGATAACGTCCATCTTTAGGGCTGCATGATTGCAGGCCTGTGGTCCGCTGGCCTATTTTAGACCACTGGAGTGCTTCTTAAACCCCATCAAATCACAACCTACCCAAAGTGTCCATTCTCTGTGTGTGTGTGTGTGTGTGTGTGTGTGTGTGTGTGTGTGTGTGTGTGTGTGGGTGTGTGATTCTCACATTCCTCAGCGAAGCTTTCACTCGCCATAAACACACACTGTCATCCCTGTGTCCGCTTCAGAGGCAGCCGCTGTGGGCGTTGGTGAAAGCCAGAGTGCTTTGTGTTACGGTGAAATGGAATGACGAAATGTGATTGGTCTGTCGGAACAGGCTGTCTTTTAGCTCCACTGCTGTGAAAGTCTTAAAGGCTTTTGTCATTTCATTTTATGTTGGCGTTTTCAAGGTTTTAAATTTGTCGGGTTTCGCTACTTGTCCTTGTCACACATCATCATCATTCGGCTCTTTGGTACTCTTGTGAGTGTGTGCGCATATGTGTGTGTGTGTGTGTGTGTGAGTGTGTGAGTGTGAGAGAGAGTCGTGAGAGTGTGTGTGTATGTGAATGTGTGTGTGAGAGAGAGTCGTGAGAGTGTGTGTGTGTGCACTGTGCCCTTCATACTCTGTCTGCTGTGACAGATGATTGAAAATCACTATGGTTTTGTTTTCCTTCATTTCAAGTGTGTGTGTTTGTGTGTGT
>NC_063205.1:15223227-15240727 GCF_017589495.1 Alosa alosa
ACTCACCACATTTAACCAGGGCCTTTCAGAGTCCAGCCCAGGGTCACCTTGAAAGCACACACATAGACACACACACACACACACACATCCATTCTACTGAGATATAACACCTGGGTTAAAGGCCTTCCAACTCAACACAGAACGTCGTTACGTTAATTACAACCCGTCCTTTGAATTCACCTTACCCTGACCAAGTATGACTCACACAGCGTTCTTATAGGTTAACGTTCCACGCTAACAATCAACATAATTTGCACACTCACACACCTGCTTAGCATAGATTAGCATGGACATGCTTTAGTGATGTGGTTGGATGGAGATGGGTCGGGAGAGGAGGACAGGGGAGGCGTGGAGGACAGGGGCTGGGAACGGAGAGTGATGGAGCGGATAAGGACTCTTAAAGTCTCCTCTCTTATCTGTCAAAAAGGAAACTGACAAAGATTACACAACCCCACAGACACAAGCGGACACATACACCAGTGTTGCGCGGTCTGCCCGAAATTAAGCGGTTGCCCGCGGATGACCGTGGTCACCCGCGGTTATGAGTCATAAACAAAATATTTTAATGATATTCGGGTCATTTGCGGACGGGTCAGTTAAAATTAATTAAATATATATTTTCTACAAATAGGCCTACTTAGAAAATCACGAGAAGGCTAGCATCAATACAGTAAAGCATCAATACAGTAAAGTCAACCGTATAGAAGCTGAAGACGCGAGTTAAAATAATAAAGACACCCCTTAAGGGAAAGCGATATAGGCTATGGGAAATCTTGGGAAAAGTTCTTAAAGAAGATGACAGTAGTACAAGTTATGGTCTATAGGCCTACTTCTTGCGAAGCCATTTAAAAAGTAGCCTATGACAGCCAAAACAGGCAGCCTGCAGGAATAAATGTTATGGCACAGACTACATCCATATCTACCGTATGTATGGGTTCAAGCAGATGCATAAAAGTTACCTTAGTTCGTTGTGTTTGTGACTTTAAACAGTGGATGTGCTTTAGTAAAGCTTTGTGCTTCATTCGGCATTATAAACCAGTTCTTAAGCTAACGTTTTGACCAGCAATGTATCTCTCTTGCCTACCTTGCCTCACCATTTCTGTTTTCGAAAGAAAGATGTATGTAAGATGTCCATGGCCTTCAAATCTTATCCTAGTGTTCTAATCCTTGGTGGTTATGCGATGCGTGCTTGCGCCTTATTCTCATTCTCTCCTGCCAAATGTCCTGCATGCCTACTGCGGTACTTCTACTGCATAAAGTTTCAAGCAAATAAATTAGTTTGATTTACAGAAATGGCCTACTGTCACACTGCATGCAGGCTATAAACCAAAAGCACACCTTTTGTAAATAAGCTGGTCGGATCGCGGGTCGGGTATAATTTTGTCCTAATTAATATTCGCGGTCCGAGTTGCGGTTGGGTTGATTAAAATATCGGGAGACCGCGGGCCGCTTGTGACCAAACCCGCGCAACACTGACATACACAACACCAAACCAAACAAGCAAAACACAATCAGAACCAAACGGAGAGGAGATGACGGGGGACATGACAGTTGATGACTAGAGGAGTGGAGTGGAAAAGAGAGGAGGTGGGAAGATACTGGTGGAGAGGACAGGAGAGGAGTGCAGAGGAGGAGGAGGAGGAGGAGAGCAGAGGTGATGAGAACAGAGGAGGAGGTAATTGGAGGAAAGCAGAGGAGGTGAGGCAAGGATAACAGAGGAAGAGGGGAAGAGAGCAGAGGAGAAGGTGAACAGAGGAGGAGGTAATTAGAGGAGAACAGAGGAGGAGGTGAAGAGAGCAGAGGAAGTGAAGAGAACAGAGGAGGTGAAGAGGAGAGGAGGAGGTGGGGAGAACAGAGGAGGAGGTGAAGAGAACAGAGGAGGTTATGAGAACAGAGGAGGAGGTGAAGAGAACAGATGCAGAGGAGAACAGAGAAGGTGAAGAGAACAGATAAGGAGGTGAGGAGAACAGAGGAGGAGGTGAAGAAAACACAGGAGGAGGTGAGGAGAACAGAGGAGGAGGTAAAGAGAACAGAAGAGGTGAGGAGAACAGAGGAGGAGGTGAAGAGAACACAGGAGGAGGTGAGGCCTGGTCTCCTTTGCTATTGCTACAGCTGGAACCCTGGAGCCCGGTGTATTAATTAGTATAATTACTATCCATAAATTAGCACATAATTCCTCACCCTGCATTGAATAATGGGCCTTGGTAATAAGCAAGCCATTAGCACGCACACACACACAGGTTCACACAGAGGTTCATCCTCACAAAAGCAAGTAAGCACACACACACACACACACACACACACACACACGCACGCAGACACAGATTCATGCAACATTAGCATCCAGTTTCCTTCAGGCTTTCATTTCTACATCGTAAGGTGTGTGTGTGTGTGTGTGTGTGTGTGTGTGTGTGTGTGTGTGTGTGTGTGTGTGTGTGTGTGTCTGTGTGTGTGTCTGTGTCTGTGTGTGTGTGTGTGTGTGTGTGTGTGTGTGTGTGTGTCTGTGTCTGTGTGTTGAGTCAACTGAGAAGGAGAGTGTTGCATCTGCTTGGTTCTTTATTGCAGGAGCAGATTGTGTGTTTGTGTGTGTTTCTATTTGTGTGTGTGTATGTGTATGTGTTTGTGTTTGTGTGTTTTTTGTGTCTGTATGTTTGTGTGTGTTTGTGTTGTTCCTGTGGTGCACGTGTGTACTGATGTGTGAGGTTAACAAAGGTGGCAAAATATTTGTGTGTGGGTGAGCCTGAGGCATTGTATGGTGTGTGTGTGTGTGTGTGTGTGTGTGTGTGTACAGGCATAGGGTAGGCTAAACAGAATTTCATTACCATCTACACAGACATCACTTTGAACACAATCGGTTTGTGTGTTTGCATGTGTGTGTGTGTGTGTGTGTGTGTGTGTGTGTGTGTGTGTGTCTGTGTGTGTGTGTGTGTACAGGCATAGGGTAGGCTAAACAGAATTTCATTACCATCTACACAGACATCACTTTGAACACAATCGGTTTGTGTGTTTGCATGTGTGTGTGTGTGTGTGTGTGTGTGTGTGTGTGTGTGTGTGTGTGTGTGTGTGTGCGTGTGTGTGTCTGTGTGTGTGTGTCTGTGTACAGGCATAGGGTAAGCTAAACAGAATTTCATTACCATCTACACAGACATCACTTTGAACACACTCGTGTGTGTGTGTGTGTGTGTGTGTGTGTGTGTGTGTGTGTGTGTGTGTGTGTGTGTGTGTGTGTGTGTGCAAGCATTGTCTACAGCTTCAGTAAGTAGGCGTCACTTGCCTTCAGTGTGAACACACTCACTCTTGTGTGGGCAGTGTGTGTGCGTGTGCGTGTGTGTGTGTGTGTGTGTGTGTGTGTGTGTGTGTGTGACAGGTTCATTAACACCCTTCATAGCGAGCGATAAGCATTTCTGAAACGTGGGTGCGATCTTAATGAGATGTGTTTCCCTAATAAGAAACGGAAACAGAACAGACTCACACACACACACACACACACACACACAGTACCTGCATGCACAAAGCACGTCAGTACTGCAGCAGGCAGCAATAGTGTTATCACACACACACACAGACACACATCTGTTGATCTTTAGTCCCATATTCTCCTGAGCAAGTGTATGTGTGTGTGTATGTGTGTGCATGTGTGTGTGTGTGTTTCTGACTGGTGTTCTGACACGCACACGCACACGTGTGAGTGTGCGCGTGTGATTGTGCGTGTGCGTGTGTATTTGTATCCTCTTTTAGAAGCTCAGGGACCACAGCCTCCAACATGTGTATGAGAGAATGGCTCATATTATATCTATTAAGCCAGAGACAAAATCTGACCACATGTCAACTTGGAAAGCCATTTCAGAGCAATAGACACATCTCCTTCAAATGATCAGTCAGTTTAGGTCAGTTCAGTTTATCTCTATGGCCGGAACTCAGAAAAACATTGCATTCAGAAAAACAAACCTACAACACAGCCATGACACATAACATAGCATTCAGAGAAGAGAGCGTTGGTGCAGATGCAGCAGGAGCATTCTATCAGTGCAGCGTGAGGGTGCTCTCTCCATCAGTGGTGTCAGCCCATACTGTTTTCCCACCAGTCAGAAAGCAGCTGCTTGTCTCTTAAGCTGCCATTTTGAAGTTGAGACAATATGCTGTTGTGTCCCTCCTTCCCTCCTGGTCTCTCTCTCCCTCTCCTTCTCTCTATCCCTTCTTTATTCTGCTCTCCTCATCATTTGCATCCTGCACTACCCCCCCATGTTTCTTTCTCCTACTACTGCATCTATTCTCTCTCTCTCTCTCTCTCTCTCTCTCTCTCTCTCTCTCTCTCTCCTTTCCCGAGCTGTAGAGTGTGTGTTAAGAGGGAAGTGCTTGTCTGGAGTGCACTACTGTTGCTGCGTTTAGCCTGAGCGGCCTCACTTCAGAGGACACCATACACCATCTCCATACAGCCTTCGTCCCCTACACTGCCCTGCCGACCTTGACCTTCAGCTCCAACAGGTCGGGTCTGGTCGCCCTGACGACCGGCTCTCAGCATCCTCCTCCCCCACCTCACCACCACCAACGCATTCCTCTGATCCTCCCTCTAGAGTTGCCGCAACAACCTTGAGCTTTGCGGAGAGGACTACACATACCTCAAATGTGTGGGATGCACAAGCAAATGCCCTTGTACTACACACACACACACACACACACACACACCAAATGCCCTTGTACTACGCACACACACCAAATGTCCTTGTACTACACACACACACCAAATGTCCTTGTACTACACACACACACCAAATGCCCTTGTACTCCACACACACCAAATGCCCTTGTACTACACACACACACACACACACACACACACACACACACACAAACACACACACACACACACCAAATGCCCTTGTACTACACACACACACCAAATGGCCTTGTACTACACACACACCAAATGCCCTGTGTGTGTGTGTGTGTGTGTGTGTGTGTGTGTGTTTGTGTGTGTGTGTGTGTGTGTGTGTGTGTGTGTGTGTGTGTGTGCGTGCGTGTACAACCCCCATCCACCCAGACCCACTTCCTCCCTGCTGTGTTGCACGTCCTGTATGTAGTCTCAGTGCTGTTCTTCCTCAGGCGTCTCATACCCGAGCAGGCTATTATATAAGCAAATAAATATGCAGCAAACATGCCTGAAACCACAAGTTTCTCACCTCTATGTTTTATCTTGTTTAAATAACAAAGAGGTCATTGATCTTTATCTCACATACACCAGAGATGTGTGTCCACACACACAAACACACACACACACACACACACACACACACACACACACACACACACACACACACACACACGTGTGGTTGTTGATTCAGAAGCAGTCTGGCCTCAGGCTGTATGGGGTATTTGGTCCTCGCTCAGCTGGAAGTACCTTTGGTGTGTGTGTACGTGTGTATGTATGCATGTTTGGAGGGTTGCATAATGTCTGTATGTTTATGTCTTATACATACATCTCTATTCAATGTCAGAGTAGATTAGTAGTTCTACAAGGTGAGAGGGCAGTAAAGTAGAAAGGAGATGTATGCATGCCCATGGACACACAGCAGATCTGTGTGTGTGTGTGTGTGTGTGTGTGTGTTCTATGTATTCTTCAAGCACTGTTTGACTGATAGAGTGATGCTGAAATATGCCTTACAGTGTTTAGGATTCTTAGGAAACACACACACACACACACACACACACACACACACACACACACACACACACACACACACACACACACACACACACAGAAAGAGACTCTAATTACTGAAGTATTTTGGACTCCAGTGATGCAACAGGAAGAACAGATGATCCTTATGTAAGGCATCCTGCTGTTATGCAAGTCATTTTTCACCTCTCTCTCTCTCTCTCTCTCTCTCTCCCTCTCCTTTTCACTTCTCACTACCTCTCTCCCATCTCTCACTCACTGGCTCTCTCTCTCTCTCTCTCTCTCTCTCTCATTCTTCTTCTTTCATTCTCTCTGCCTCCTCCTCTCCCGCTCTCTACCTCTTTGCTATGTGAGCAGTAGGATAGTGACACATCCATATCATTACAGCCAGAGGAACCCCACAGACTTCTCCAACAGCAGACAAGCTATTTTAAACACTGAAAAGATGATGGCATACGTTTGTGGACACAATCTGTCTATCAGGCATGTGTGTAGTGTGAAACCACTCGATGATGTGTGTGTGTGTGTGTGTGTGTGTGTGTGTGTGTGTGTGTGTGTGTGTGTGTGTGTGTGTGTGTGTGTTTGTGTGTGTGTCTGTTTGTGTGTGTGTGTTTGTGTGTGTGTTTGTGTGTGTGTTTGTCTGTGTGTTTGTGTGTGTGTGTGTGTGTGTGTGTGTGTGTGTGTGTGTGTGTGTGTGTGTGTGTGTGTGTGTGTGTGTGTGTGTGTGTTGAGACTGCAGGTAGGTCAGTGCTGTGGTAGCAGAGAAGGCCTAAGGCTGCTTGGTCTCTGGTTGGGTTTGACGCAGAAGGAACTGGTTCACAATAAATATGAGCTTGCTGCATAAAGTGCTCTATCTGTCTGTCTGTCTATCTGTCTGTCTGTCTGTCTGTCTGTCTGTCTGTCTGTCTGTCTGTCTATCTATCTATCTATCTATCTATCTACTGTACTGTCTATTTGTCTATCTGCTATGAGGAAAGAGAGAGAGAGTGTGTGTGTGTGTGTGTGTGTGTATTTGTATCAATGTTGGTAAGGTTTTGTAAATACCAGTGCTCTTCTCCCAGAGTGACTCAACCAGTCTGTACATCCCTGTGTGTGTGTGTGTGTGTGTGTGTGTGAGAGAGAGAGAGAGAGTGTGTGTGTGTGTGTGTGTGTGTGTTTTTAGTCATCCATACGTTCCCTTCACGGCTGCCGATGTCAGAGACGTCAGTTGTGTTTGCGGAGCCGCGTCTGTGCCACAGCAAGACAGGCTTTCGGAAAACACGAGCCCCCACACTCTCCTCCTCGTCCCCAGGTCTTTGTTCGGGTGTCTGAGGGTGGCTCAGTGAAAGTCCTGAAATCCAGAGAGGTGCCTCAAGCATTCCCATCAGAGGGGCTGCTATCCGTTCCGGAAAACAAACAAAATGAGCACAGATAAACTCGGATAAATACGGATAAACGACTGACGAAACCCACCATGTTTTCTTCCCCCCCTGTAATCACAAAATGATTTGCTGTTCCACGGGGCAACCAGTCAGAGTTGTTATTGTTTGTTTATTGTGATTTCATTTATTTATTTATCTTTTTCGTTCATTCGTCAAACATACAAGGGGGTTTAAAAGTGTCGTCTCAAATCTGCAGTGTTCCTGCTGTCAACTTAAGTACAGATATCAGGTTGGACTCCGAGAAAGACAGTGTGAGTATTAACAGCGGGACTCCCTCTCCTTCAAATGACTTGCATCGTTTCCCTGTGCTGCTGAGAGAGGGAGAGAGAGAGCACTGTGGGCCCTCTCCTTTGGAAATGAGGGCTGATTATGCAGGTCTATTACAGACCAGAGACGGAATGACCTTAGCAGAGCCGCATGAAGGCCTTGTGTGTGTGTGTGTGTGTGTGTGTGTGTGTGTGTGTCTGTCTGTCTGTCTGTCTGTCTGTCTGTCTGTTTGTTTATCTGTGTCCCCTTGATTTCCATTTGCTTTGGAACAGTCAAGGTTGCCACTTCTCTCACTCTTTTAAACAAGGTCTCACTTCTGAATCATACTGAGCCAGTGAATGCTAGAACAGTAGCCAGCCATGGTCCCTGTCCTTCACATTTACTTTTCTTCTTCCTGCTCCCTGATACCATCCATGGTATCCCCCCTTTATCCTCCTCCTCCTCCTCCTCATCCTACTCCTCATCGTACTCTTCCTCCTCCTCTTCCTCCTCATCCTCCCTGATGTCTGATGTCTGATCTTTTCTCCCCATCTCCCTACAGCCCAAGCAGCGTACCTCGTCCAGCCAGGATGCCCAGCAGCCCAAGCATCCCCCACCGCCGGTGCCCAACCCTGGCTACGACCCGTCGGAGGTGAGCTCGTCCCTGGGCTACGCCAGCTTCAGCACCAGCCCCCCCGCCAGCCCACCAGTCAGCCCCGCCAACTACTCCGTCTGCTCTGCGGAGGACTGCGCCCTGCCAGGTGAGCCCCACCGCCACCAGCCGTCACCCGGCCACCACCTGTCCACCCGGGAGTCTGACCTTCCCCTCACTGCCTCGTTCTCTGCTCTCTCTCTCTCTTTTTCTTCCTCCCTGTGTCTCTGCTCTCTCTCTCTTTTTCTCCTCCCTGTGTCTCTGTTCTCTCTCTCTCTTTCTCCTCCCTGTGTCTCAAATCACTTCACTGCTCTCTCCCCAGTGGGACGTTATTCTCAGCAGTCCGCCCACTCTGTCTGATGCCCATCTGTCTGATGCTTCCTGTCGTCCGCTTGACATCCCCTCATTGTGTTCCTCTGATGCACCTCCTAAGCTCTGGGTCTCTGCTCTGGCCACATCTACCTTCCTCTCCTTTTCTTTATTTCTTTCTTTCTCTCATTCTTCCCATTCTACCTTCACCCCTCTTTCTTTCTGTTTGTTCTTCTCTATCCCACACCTTTTTTCTCCTGCTATATGTCTCTGTATCTCCCTCTGTCCTGTACATCTCCGGATCTCTCTCTCCTTCTATTCTACCCTTCTCTCTCCTTTGTTCACTCCCTGTCTGTCTTAATCTCCCACACTCCTCTTTCTTAGTGTCCTCCCTTTCTTTCTCTCTCCTCCCTCCCTCCCTCTCTCTCTCCCTGCCTCATTTGAACGCTCTGACCATGTCATCCTTGTGATTCCCTTCTGATCCTCCTAATGAACATGGGAGTCTTCTCAGAGGTCCTCCTTGTGCCTTTGTAAGGAGCAAGGCTGGAGAGGAAAGCAGCTTGGTATTGCTCCTCACACCAAGGCTCAGTTAAAGCTACAGTCTGCTGTTGTCACTCAAAACACGTTTGTATCAACCTCAGCCACTGTCCTCACTACCTATCAGTTTTGTATGTCCTCGCAATAAGACATTACATTATTTATGGTATATTATTGAATGAATGAATGAATGAATGAAGCTTTATTGTCATTGTAGCAAATGTAAAATGAAATTAGAGCTCAGCTCTGTATGGTGCCACAACACGACACAAGAACAAAACATGTGTACAAAATACACATAATAAACACACAATAAATATGGCTAAAAAAGGATAAAAAGATGAAGTGTGAGCAGCTGGCAACTGTGTAAGGGCTAAAGTGCATCTGGGAGTCATATATTGTGCCAGGGATGAAGTCACAAGTGAGTATATTTCAACCAATCGTCTGTGATTTGATTGGCAGTTCAGTATAAATGTCAACAAACTTTCACTTGGACCGCACCTTGATATCGGCCAACATTTTGGACTGTACTTGTAGGTCAGAATAAAAGAGGTTCAGGTAGTCCCTGTGAAGATCTTCTGGGTCTTTATACCTTTGAAACGCGGTGACTGATGTTACTGTGTCTGGTCACGTCAGCACAGTCTTGCGTTTGATTTGACGTTGATTGGCTTTGCTGCTCAGTTCCAGATCACTGGAGGATTTTATCTCTCACTCACACACCTCTACTTGCACACTCACTCACACACGCTTACACACACACACACACACAGACACACACACACAGACACACACACACACACACACATATATATACAGAGCATACACAGACACACTCATGCACATCCACACACATTCATACACAGACACAGAGACACACACACACACTTGCACTGATTGAAACAGACCTGCGGGAGGCGAGGTGTGTGAGCATCCATCTGATTTTGATGCACAACCTGTTCCTACTCCATGCTCCCTGCTGCCTTCTATCCTCCCTGCTCCCACCTCCTCACACACACACACACGCACGCACGCACACACACACACACACACACACACACACACACAGACACACACACACACACACACACACACACACACACACTCCACTCTCCTACTTCTCCTGTTCTCCAACCCCTCTAAGACCCCCCTCCACACACACACACACACACACACACACACCCCTGCTGCTTCTAATAACTCTGTTGCAAATGTGTGTAATTTATACATCAAACCTGCTACACCTGGCACATTTTCCAGAGGTGTCATTCAATAGAAGTGTTGCTTGATGATGCTCCTGTGCAGTATGACTTTAGGAGGAGCATTCACTTTGGAAAAAAGCGTCTGCTATGAGCCAAAGACATAAACGTAAACAAAAACAAAAACAAATTACCGGTGTGCTGATAGTGAGATACTTCCTGCCTTGACTAGATCTTGCCATTGTGTGCTTTAATTATGTACTTACCTCCTCCTGAGCCATCCTCTCACTACGGCGGTTGCCCAGCAGACAGGGAATATGTGATGCAGTTAGAATTATGTAATGTTCCTGTAAATAGAGGTTCTGACCGTGTCTGATGCAGATGTTCTCATGTGAGAATGCTATAAAAAGTTGTGCAACATAATTCTAAAACATTTTGAATTTTAAGTCTATGTTGAAATTTGAAACCTATGCATTTATTTATTGTTTAAATTGACTTTGAGTAGCAGACAAATTGTAGGGGTAAGATACAAACTTGAACTTTGAATTTGATGCATGAACTTCAGATGAAAGAAAACCTCTGCCAATTGGCGTGACATTGAATCACATACAGATGGTTTTTATTTAATGTTTCGGGTCATCCACACATCCACACATGTTTCATAATCAGCTCTGTTCTCACTTCCCCCGTGTCATTTTCCTCTGGTGGGTCGTCCGGGGGCGGGTGGCCTGGAGTGCTCTGTACCTGTGGCAGATCCTGACACCGACACCTGCCTTGGAGCGGGAGGCGGTAGTCTTGGCGACGGTGGTTATGACGACAGTGTGGATGGGGAGACCTGTCAGGATCAGTCCGGTCGTCTGGTGCTTAGCCCACGACCCTTCTGCCACCCCTAACCCCCCACCAGTGAGGAGAGGGGGGAGATGCTGGGGTAAAATGAGGGAGGGAGAGAGAGGGAGGAAAAGGAGGGAGGGAGAGAGAGGGAGGAAGAGAGAGGGAGAATAGGAGATAAAGAGAGACAGATGGATAGAAATATGCAGAAGAAATACAGCATCAATCAAGTGGTATACAAATGTGAAAAGCCCTCTCTATTGCCAGTTTTTGCAGATGTCCCCTCTTGGTCACTGTTGCAAGGTGGCAGCACAATATGGCGGACTGGCTCCATAGAGGACCACACGCTCCCAATGCAGAATCAAAGGCCTCATTCTAAGCCAACGGAATATAAAAGTAATTACACCCCAATGAAAGTCTCATTTACCATAACATATTTACTGTACCATACTAAATTTAACTTTTGTTAATAGATTGACTGCAATCCTATACGCTATAGCTTTAACCAAGAGACAGGAGAAAGGAGAGGCAGGAGAGGCTGTGAGAGGCAGACAAATATATTGTTTAATGTAGGGAACAGGCACTAAGGGATAGCACAATTGAATGTGTTCAAAAGAGGGTGAGAGAGTAGAAGACCAAGCGAAAGAGAAAATGAGAGAGAAAACCTATGAATAGGCTGCAAATAGATAACCGCAGCATTATTCTTAGGTAACCAGCTTTTTGAAACCAGCATTTCGCTAAGTAATGAATTTGTCTTTTTTTATTGTGCAAGATTGCAAAGCCTTTATAGTGTGTTTTCCCTGTAGCGTTTGTTATTATGAAAGTGCAGAGAGCTTCAGTAGGTAAGCCCAACACGGCTTCAGAAATCAGATGAACAGCCAAGAGACAGTGTCCCAGGATTAAAACTGAGCATTTGGCTTCATTCAAACAGTCTGTCTCACTAATAAAGTACCGTATGGTACACTTATTCGGCATCAATATTTCAGATGGCTTTATAATCAGGCTCCTGTCACTAAGCACATGCAGGTCCTCTGCTGGTGTGCTGTTATATTTGTTCCTTTCATCTCTCTCTCTCACTCTCTCTCGCATTGCATCCGCCTTTTTTCTCAAACTTGCCTTTGTTATGTGATTTCAGCCCACACAGAAGGCAATCGACTTCCTTCATTTTAGCCAAAGAGTATCTATCTACTCCATTCCTCCTCTCTCTTTCTCTATTAATTTGTCCTCCCTCTCTCTCTCTCTCTCTCTCTCTCATTCTCATCTCTCCCTTTCCCTCCCTGTCTACTTTTTTTGTCTCTCTGACTTCCTGTCTTTCTTAAGTCCAGAAGATGATACATCTTTCTCTCTCCCTCTCTCTCCCTCCCTCCCTCTCTCTCTCCCCTCATCACTGATAAGCGTGTGTAGTTCTCCCTTCTGACCCCGATGGTGAGTGTATCAGGAGCATCTGATTGCAGGAGTGAGCCGGCCGGCTGGCTGGGCCGAGGGCTTTTTGATGGTGAGGTGGAGCTTTAGTTGGACGGTCCTATCTCCCCCTAACAGAGCGACATACTCCGCTGGCTAGTGTTACAGGGGTTAGGCAGGTAATGGGAGTCTGCGGCGTTACCCAGGATGCATCTCTGCCGAGGTCCAAGGGCCGGGGCTGGGGGCTTTGATCCGATCTCGCCGAGCCGCGGGGCTTTGAAGGGGAGAGAGAGTGGGCTGTGTCTGCCTGCTGCTCGCAAAAGCCGACACTGCAGGAGTGTGTGGAACTGCCGAAGTTAGGAAGTGTGTCTGTGTGTGTGTGTGTGTGTGTGTGTGTGTGTGTGTGTGTGTGTGTGTGTGTGTGTGTGTGTGTGCACGCGCCAGTGTGTGTTAGTGTGTGTTTGTGTGTGTGACAAGAGAGAGAGAGAGAGAGATTGCATGTGTGTAAGTGTAATTAGAATAGGTGGAGCCTCTGAGTGAGTTTCCATTTGTGTCATTGGTGGTTGCTTACCTAACTGGACACTGGATACTGACGTTAACTGCACACAATGAACTGCCTCTATTTCACTGGGCTTTCTCTCTCAGCACGCTCTCTCAATTCAATTCAATTCAATTCAATTCAAGGTAGCTTTATTGGCATGACAAATATTTCTTTGCATTGCCAAAGCAGGACATCAAACAAGCTCTCTCTCTCTCTTTCTCTCTCTCTCTCTCTCTCTCTCTCTCTCTACATCTCTTCTCTCTTGCATTCACTCTCTTCTCTTCTCCATCTCCATCTCTACTTTCCAAATCTCTGTCTTCTCTTCCTCTCTTTTTTCTCCTCCTCCCGTTCGATTTTCTTCTTATTAGCTTTATGAAGTCCATTGTGTTGTTGCCTTGGCAACTGCCAGTGGATGAGAAAGTCATAGTTATGTTTGAGATGGCTTACATTTATAGCTGGGTAATTTAAGAGACTGAGAAGGAAAGAGTGAGGGAAGGAGAGAGAGAGAGAGTGAGAGAGTGAGAGAGAGATGTTAATATGGAAAAAGAGAAGTCGAGGTAGTGGAGAAAGTCTTTCTCTTTCCTCCGGTAAACCATAAAAGGTTTCCTTGCTTCCTGTGTCAAGCAAGTCAGTCAGACACACACACACACACACACTTACACACACCAACACACACACATGCATAGACATATATAGACAGGCCCGGAGTGGGTAATCGGGAGAATCGGGAGAATTCCCGGTGGGCCGCTTCACTTTTGGGCCGGTCGAGGGATTGGAGAAAAATATTGGCATTTGTCACGTTAATCTATCTTCTCTTAAAGTTGGCTACACACGTTCCCATTCTATGCCTAACACCGCAGCCTCTGCATGGGTTGTTCTCCCCTCCCAAGAAGAGTTAATTGGTTGGGTCCATATAGCCCGTCATTCCTAAAACGTTTTCTCAGATACCAGCCGGGCCGGCCCTACCGTATAAGCTTCAGGGAGGATGGATGACATGGTAGAAAGATGCCATGAGGGACTGAAAAGGCCAGGTAAAAAAGGCGAAAAGTATTGGAGGGAAATCCTGCCAAATGCACCATGCTTCCAATTTTTTTTGAAGAGGACAGACATAAGTGGCAACTGGTAAAGAGAGATAGCCATGATTATAACGGCGTAATTGGGCTAATAACCTACTGGACGTTGTAGCGTTGTCAACCTATTCGCAGGTAACATATTAAATGAATTAAAATATTAGCATTTTGGTATCATCCAATATGGCTATTCATACAGTGCAGTAGCCTATAGGCCTAAAAACAAAAGTAGCCTGAGCAGCAGATCAGCCAGTCCCCCACTGGAAATTGATGAGCCCGAAATTAACTATGACTATAGGGACAAGTAGAAAGTATAATAGAGTTAACCATATGAATTAAAGTTATTTTATGGAAGAAAGAACAGTAGGCTATGACAGCAGTAGGCTACATGATCAACCTATATGGCTTGTTTGCTCAGAAGTGGGTGTAGTTAAGGAGCAAATCACCAAACAACAACATGATAGCTGACCCATGCAGAAAAAAACATGTAAACAATACAGTAGTTCAATATGCCTCTTAGTGGAATTGTGGGATACATTTTAAATGCTTTATTTCTTCCTTCCTGTTTTTGTTAACTTATCAACCTATCCTTGTGGAATAGTGGAATATTAGCCTATAATAAAAACTACAGGATAGTAAGAGCTGAAATGTTGCCTTATTTATCCAATTTCCACCTTGGGCCTGAAACTCCCGGGCTGAAAAGTGGCCCCACTCCGGCCCTGTATATAGATATGTGACACATATAGCTATATGACAATAACACACATGCATGCATACACACATGCACACATACACATTGTGGCAGATCTTAGACATTACCTCGTGGATGTAATAGCAGTAATCTATCCAGCAATCAACCCCCCCACACACACACACACACACACGCACACACTTACCCCACAGCATATAAGCATAGCCACCTGTGTAGGTGTTGCTGTGAATTGCGGAGGTCTATATATAGCTGAGCTGTGCTGGAGTGGTCTAGGGAGGGTGCACAGTATTGATGTGGGACTGCATGGTGCTGTTTCAGCTTCCAGCAGTGAGAGTGAGAGGAGGACTAGAGACAAGACCCCACATGAACCCACACAATAAACAGCAACACAACCACACTATTGAACTTAAGATTCTTTAACGCTGTGATGTTGTTTTTGACTCGACATTGGAAGAACCACGTCACATTTAGTTAAATGAGGTGTGTGTGTGTGTGTGTGTGTGTGTGTGTGTGTGTGTGTGTGTGTGTGTGTGTGTGTGTGTGTGTGTGTGTATGTGTGTGTGTATGTGTGGGTGGGTGGGTGGATGTGTGTTTGTGTGTGTGTATGTGTTTATTGCACATACTTGAACACAATTGCTACAGTCTGAAGGAGCTTTAAATTATGGTAAAAGGCACATTATGCACTCTAGAAACACAGAAAATAGGGTGCTAAATATGGTTTACATTGTGATCACAATAAATAGAATTGCTTTCAGTAATAACGATAGTTTTAAAAGTACATTTAACAGTTCATTTCAGTTAATTCAGTGAAAGGACTCCTTAAATCAAATCTATACAGACTACTACCATCATGAACTACTCGGAGAGGGCAAAGGTTTGTTTCTGATATATTCGGATAGACTGATTACCAATTTAGTAATTGGTAATGTAGACTATCATTGATTTTCCTGTTCTTCAGGGAGATACTATTAATTGACCGATATAATGATCTCAGACGTTCATTTTCTGCATGAATGAACTAATGTGAGACTATGAGACTAGTATGAAGTTGGGAATCAAGCCAGACACCCAAGTATTTAAATACATTTCATTCCTCAAGGGGTCATACTGAAAAATGTATCGACCCATTATTGGCTTGATGCCAAAGATCAACTCGAGAGGCAAACAAGATACAATAACATACTATGTAGAACCACCTGCTGAATGAACAAGATACAAGAAGTGTGTGTGTGTGTGTGTGTGTGTGTGTGTGTGTGTGTGTGTGTGTGTGTGTGTGTGTGTGTGTACTGTTTACACCCGTAGAGCTTCCACTTGTTTATCTAGGATGCCGGAAGCAAGCACAAACAGGAAATGACCTCATTAGCACTGATGAGCCGGAACTGTGTGAAGTGCAGAGTAAAGAGGAAAAACGTGTTTACGAGAATAACACACAGCATTAGCAACGTCCTCTGAAAGCTTCATTTTGCTCCCTTATTTTGCTTATGTCTCCTTACTCACCAACACATTCTCTCTCTCTCTCTGTTGTTCTCTCTCTTTTTTTCTCACTCTCTCTCTCTTTCTCTCTCTGTCTGTCCATTTTCTGTTCCGTTCTATTTGCCTCTCTCACCTCGTACACACTCTGATGCTGAGGAACGCTCTTCTCCCTCTTGAGCTTCCATGAAAAGCTGGGTGGTGGAAATATGACTGAACAATCATGTGCACTTAGAATTCATTATCTGTGTCCTGAGTTGACCCTGCGAAGGAGGGGATGGGCCACAGTCAGTCCGCAGATTTGACTCGTTTTAAAGCAGCACTATGCATTTTAGAGTTACAGATTTGACTCGTTTTAAAGCAGCACTATGCATTTTAGAGTAACAGATTTGACTCGTTGTAAAGCAACACTATGCATTTTAGAGTAACAGATTTGACTCGTTTTAAAGCAGCACTGGTCATTTAAAGCAACAGGCTTGAGTTATTTTAAAGGCATTCTGTGCAAGTTTTATACCTAATATAACAGTTTCATATCAGTAATTTTGTTGGCAAATGATAAGAGGGAGAATCGTCTGCATATAGCTGGCAGCGCCCTGCAGGTGGAGAACCAGCCTTACAATTGGGCTGTAGGCACCCCAGTGGCATCTCACGAGAATTGTTAAACATCACCTGGTCAGTAGATATGGATTTTTGGACATTGTCTTCGCCTGTTGCTGGTCCTTCAGTTCAAAACAAATGCCAATGCACAAGGTAAAATATACTCCATGACTCTAGGGAAGCCCATTAAAAAATACCTGGAACTGCATTGTACAGTATACTTTTAAAGCAGCACTACACATTTTAAAGCAAGAGACGAGTCATTTTAAACATATGCATTTTAAAGCAACATATTTTAGTTGTTTTAAAGCAACACTACATACATGTAGTACACAAATGTATACATTATTGTCTTTTTGTCATTATCACATTTGAGCAAAGCCAAACCAAGTGAATATCAACCAACCAACCAACCAACTAACCTCCTGCACTTGACCTTTCTTCACAATCCATAACTGTAGGACACTCTCAATTCCTCAGTCAGGATATATCAGTCACACGTACAGCAGCAGGCAGGGCTGAAGTGGGACATCTAATTTTACCAGAAAATTACAAGTTCCAGCGGCCCTTTGGGGGTACTTCAGGAGAAAGATTAGGCCTGTGACTGGAAGACTCACCAATTCCAATTAACAAAGGCAGAGGAAAGCCACAAGCCAAGCTAGCCTCTACCACATGTCAACAGTGACAAGCCCTGTAAATGTGCACCTTCTCTCCTGTGCCTGGAGGCAGCAAAGCTAGAGGAGTTATTCCAGATGGGCAAGAACAAGGTAGGCAATCGGTGTCCTTGTCAGAACGTTAGACTGCATTACAGCTGTTTAAAGCCAGACGTCACAGTACACTAGA
>NC_063205.1:15243227-15245727 GCF_017589495.1 Alosa alosa
ACTGATTTGCCTCAAGATCACTCACACACATCATAACAGTCACACATCCTTACACATGCTGACACACACGCACACACATGCACATGCGCGCACACACACACACACACACACACACACACACACACACACACACACACACACACACACACACACAGAAACCACTTATTCTTGTGGAGACTCCTATCTCATATCCACATACCTGTCTGCATCTGGGATGTCTTCAGCATCTGAACATGAACATGACAGCATACAGTATGTAAGAATGTGTGTGTGTGTGTGTGTGTGTGTGTGTGTGTGTGTGTGTGTGTGTGTGTGTGTGTGTGTGTGTGTGTGTGTGTGTGTGTGTGTGTGTGCCTGTTTGTGTCTGCGTTTGTGTGTGTATGCAAAGCAGGTATGCAGAGTGGCGCAACCAAAAAGCCCATCAGATCTTTGGTGTGTTTTTGTTTGTGTGTATGTATGTGGGTGTGGTGTGTGTGAAAGATACGCAGGGAGAGGGAAAGTGTAAGTGGACGAAACTGAGGGCGTGTTGTGTTGACATACAGACAGCTGTTTTGGTTGTGTATTGAAGGCAGTCATCAAAACTTTTGACGGAAGTCACCCTTACAGGTAGGATGAGCTGATACACACACACACACACACACACACACACACACACACACACAATGAGGGAGAGGTAGAGAGAGAGACAGAGTAACAGAAGAAGAGGGAGAGAGACTTAAACAGCTCTACTCTGTGTGTTTGCGTCTTCTTTCCTGACGTCTGGGCGTTTGATCGATGGCCTAATATGCCCCCCTCCTCCCTCCCCACCCCACTGGAAGGCTGTTTACGCCCGTAGGAATATCCCTCACATCTTTTTCCGCCTCTTTAATGTATGGCGCTAATGTCTCCTCCGTAGCTGCTGCTAAAGGCTCACAGTTCACTGCCTACTGTTCCGGTTCAAGCTCAATTTAGCCCCCTCTCCCCTATTTCTCTCTCTCTCTCTCTCTCTCTCTCTCTCTCTCTCTCTCTCTCTCTTTCTCTCTCTCTCTCGCTCAGTCAGCAGTGTGGAACGTTTATCCATTTAGCTGATTTTATTCTTTTATATTTTATATATATATGTATATGTGTGTGTATATATATATATATATATATATATATATATATATAAATGTATTTATGTTTTTACTTGCTTAGCACATCTACAGCCAGTTACAAGCAGTGCGGCAGAGATATTTTGTCAGCATATGAACAGGCTCTCTCTGTGTTTGTGTGTGTGAGAGAGAAGTGTGTTAAAGTGTTATCTTGTATCGCGCGTCTTGGCGTCTTGGCGTCTTGGCGTCTTGGCGTGTGCATGTGCATGCACGCTCACTGTCAATGCATAGCCTGTTCTTCTGGCAGTCACAGTTCTTGAAAAGGTCTGATGTCTAGCCTCCAGATGCCCACCGCTGTTCCTGGATCAGTCCCATGCACACAAATCTTCTCCTCCTGAAGGCCAAACGCCTCGAGGCAGGAGCTCCAAGAACGCTGGGGAATGCTGTTGCCATGGCGACGGAATGTCACCTGTTGCCACTGCAGCTGGAGGAAAGAGAGATTGGAGGAGTGGAAAGAGAGAGAGAGAAAGAGAGGGTGGGGAGTGGAGAGAGAGAGAGAAAGAGAGGGTGGGGAGTGGAGAGAGAGAGAGAAAGAGAGGGTGGGGAGTGGAGAGAGAGAGAAAGAGAGGGTGGGGGAGGGAGAGAGAGAGAGAAAGAGAGGGTGGGGAGTGGAAAGAGAGAGAGAAAGAGAGGGTGGGGGGAGTGGAGAGAGAGAGAGAAAGAGAGGGTGGGGAGTGGAGAGAGAGAGAGAAAGAGAGGGTGGGGAGTGGAGAGAGAGAGAGAAAGAGAGGGTGGGGAGTGGAGAGAGAGAGAGAAAGAGAGGGTGGGGAGTGGAAAGAGAGAGAGAAAGAGAGGGTGGGGAGTGGAAAGAGAGAGAGAAAGAGAGGGTGGGGAGTGGAGAGGAAGAAAGTTGATATTTGAGATGGATGTTGAGTGGAAAAGAGAGAACACATCCAGAAAAGGGGGATGAAATAAAGTCCTAGAAACAAAAGAAAAAGGAGAATTGGAGATTGGAGTCCCAACTGAAGTTTGTAGCGGGAAGTGGTGATGTTTCTCTGTGTAAGATGGAGTATTAAAGGCTAAGGGGCTGAATTGATTTGTCCTGTTTATCTTTCGTTTATTCTTTCTCTCTGTCTTTGTGGTTCTCTTTAGTATATCTTTCCTGACATCCCAAGATGTTAGCGGTGAGATTTATAAACCGATGCCTAATTGGATTTTGTCCAGCTTGGCTCCACTTCCCTGTCGGTGGCATTAACAGTACAGATCACTGATAGGCTCAGTATGATGCATAGGTTCTTAAAGGGACACACACCCTTTTAGAGCTGTTGCGTTTGAGGCTTTTTAAATGGCAGTGAGTGTATTTTTATTAATAAACATCTGGAGATAACTATAATGAGTCATCAACCTTTATAGCATCTCATGAAGGACAA